>NW_016803231.1:62847-108485 GCF_001698545.2 Rhinopithecus bieti | reverse complement strand
AAAAAAAAAAAAAAAAAAAAAAAAAAAAAAATTTGTTATTTACTTTGTGATCTTAAGGAATTCATTCAACACATTTAAATACTTATCAGTGTACAGAAGTGTTTAGAACATAATTTCTAACCTTCTCAAGTTTACAATATTTTAAAAGAGGTAAATGATGTATGTAAATAACTCTTCTATGAGGCAGTGTCCGAAGTAACAAAAGAAAGATACAAGTAAGTATTAGGTTAATTCCAGGGAGGATAAACTTAGGTATGACTGGGGCAGTCAGGAAAGACTGTCTATGATAATGACAATGATAACAAGCATAAATATGTACAAACAAACAAAGGCTGATCTTTACTGAGCTCTTATTATGCCTCAGGTATTGTGCTAAGACAGAATAGTTATGATTATGAGCAAAATGAAAGTAGTCTGAGTGTCCATTGTATTGGTATTCATAAGAACAAAACTAGGATAAAAGTTTAGGTAATTAATAAAGAGATGATCAAGTAAATTATGGCACATAATATTTGCAGAAGAATATGTAAAATGGGCATATGCTTACGATGTATAAGGTGAAAATTGATAAATCACACATTTTATGTATAGTCACCCCTCATTTGGTTCTAGGACCCCCTACAGATACCAAAATCCAGGGATGTTTAAGTCCCTGATGAAAAATGGTGCACTATTTGCATATAACCTACACACATCCTCCCATATATTTTGAATCTACTCTAGATTAATTATAATATGTAATGCAGTGCATATACTATGTAAATAGTTGTTATACTGTATTGTTTAGGGAATAATGACAAGGAAAAAAATACGTATGTTTTCAATACAGACACAACATTCCAATTTTTTTCCACAAATATTTTTGATCCACTGTTGGTTGACTGTGTGGATGCAGAGCCTATGGTTACAGAGGGCTGATATAGAATAAGGCTACTGTTAAAAATCCACATTGTGCACAGAGAAAAAGACTAAAAGAAAACAGAAGCATGAGTGTGTGTCTGGGAGGGTATATTTGGCAATGGAATTAGGAAAACAATTTTCTTCTGTTTATATATGTGCATATTTTGCTTTAATGGAGCTGTGATATCTCTGTATAAAAAAATCAAATAGAGCAAGGCAATTACAAAGTTTTTCAAGTAGGACTGTGCTCAGATGACTGTAAATTGTTTAGGTTTTATACTGGGGACTGTGGGGAATTGTTGAAGCTCTTTGAGACAGGCTTTGATAACATGTGTAAAGCAGTTCTCAGACTTTTTTTTGTTTTATGGTCATAAAATTAGTGAGGACTTGAGCGTACTATATGTATGAAAGCAGTTCTCAGACTTTTAGGTTTTACATTTGTAAAATTATTGAGGACCTCAAATATCCTTTGTTATATGGGTATATTTATTAACATTTATCATGTTAGAAATGAAAAGTAAGAAAATCTTTAGAAAATTTATCAAACATTTAGAAATAATATAAAATCATTATTTGTTCACAGGAATAACACATTTTTATATAAACAACTTTCCCAAAACAAACAAAAAAAAAGATTAATGAGAAGAGTCATACTATTTTACCTTTTTGCAAATTAATGTCCAGCTTAATAAAGACAGCTGAATTCTCACATCTGCTTCTGTATTCAATCTGTTTTAATATTAAATTCCATTTTGCCTCAGCTCTACTGTGTGCTTATAAGAGAATGAGAATGAAAAAGTTTTGATCTTATATACCTTTTAAAGACTCTGTCTGACCCCAGGGGCCAGATCATACTCTAAAAACTGCTGGCCTAGTCTATGAGAAAGAACTCAAATAATACTAATTATTCTTTGACTTGATGATAATTATTGTCTTGATATAAATCAAATCATGAAACATAGTAGTGATTTTCAAACTGTAGTTCTTCAGATCATATCCTGCATCAGAATCATCTGGAATCATTTTTAAAAGGTAGATTCGTGGTCCTGCAGCCTATTGATTCTGACTCACTTGGTTTTAGGGGAGGAATCTATATTTTGGTAAGCTCTTACTAACAATTTGATATGCCTACTGTTACAGGAATTTAAAATCATGAACTCTTATAGTTAGGAGACCCTAAAACTTAGCTAGTTTTAATTCCCTCATGTTACAAATGAGAATAGCTTAGGTTAACAAAGAATGACTTTCTTTTTTTGTTTGTTTGCTTTTTAAAGACAGAGTTTCGCCCTGTCACCTGGGCCGGAGTGCAGTGGCACAGTCTCAGCTCACTGCAACCTCTGCCTCCCAAATTCAAGCACTTCTCCTGCCATAGCCTCCCAAGTAGCTGGGACCACAGGTGCGTGCCACCACATCTGGCTAATTTTTGTATTTTTAGTAGAGACGGGGTTTTGCCATGTTGGCCAGGCTGATCTTGAACTGCTGACCTCAAGTGATGCACCCACCTTGGCCTCCCAAAGTGCTGGGATTACAGACGTGAGCCACCATGACTGGCCAGACGGTGACTTTCTAAAGACCCACACTTCCTCACATGAAGTAAGTTATTCATATGAGGAAGTAGTTCAACAGTAGTTGAACAGTAGTTCAAGTTTGATCCTTATTGAACAGTATTCAGTAAAGATCAAAATTAAATGCCAGACTGTTTGGCACAGGCATGTGGAAGGAGATGGATTGGAGAAACTAATCTGAAATAGGTTCTGTGGATGTCCTGATGTGAGGGAGGGAGACAGGAAGAAATTGATGGTGACCCTGACCCTAGAGCATGTAGCATGTAGGCAGATATCCTTGACTCAACTAGGGGGCACAGATATAGGTGATGTGCCTGTGGCTATAGTAAGTCAGTTCGAGCTCTCCAAGGGATAGCCCAGAGCAACTGGTAGATAGTACATCAATTTGTAAAACTGTTCAATGTTTGCTTATCTTTTTTAATTGAAACCTATTTTTGTAAAAGGAATAATTTCCTCCTAACCCTACCTTTTGAATATGTACTGGTGTTAATCAAGCTCTACTACCTCCTAGTGGTAGTACCCTAAATGGTGAAAATGTCTCAAAAATCTTAGGAAAGAAAAAATCTCAAAATGTCTCAGACTGGAGTCTAAAAGTCCAAACGTATACAATGTAGGTGATGATGCCAAAGAATGTAAAGTTGAAAAAGTAGACTAGGGTCAAAATAAGGAGTCTTGAATGCAGATCCCTTTGAAAGGAACCATTATATTATAGATGATAAAAGAAATAACATCAGGAAATTGGTCATTTGGGAAAATTTGCCATCTGTGCATTGCTGGTAATATTTTCCCCACGGAGAGTGGGGAAAAGCAGGGTGGAGCGAGGGCCCACCTGGGAGCTGCATAGGGCAAAGGGAGCTCCTTCCCCCAGCCAAGGGAAGCGGTGAGGGACTATGCTACCCCTCCCTGAAAACCATGCTTTTCCCACCGATCCTGGTAACCTGTGGATAAGGAGGTCCCCTCATGAGCCCACGCCACCAGGGCCTTGAGTCCCAAGCACAGAGCTGTGCAGACTCATGGCAGGTGCTCAGGTGGGTGGCTGCTCGAGTAGGCACTGAGACACAGGAGTTTTTGCGTACTCTGCCTCTGGGAACTCAAGTGAGGCAGGAGATCCTTCTACTCCCAGGGGATGGGGGCTGAAGCCAGGGAGCCAACTGGCCTCCCTCAGTGGGCCCCCACTCCCTATGAGCTAAAACCATTGGCTTGGAATACTCACCAGTGGAGCAGGTTGGAGACTGCCCTAAAGACCAAGTTCTGGGCGGAGAGGGGCGACCACCATCACTGAGGCTCCAGTCAGCCATTTTCCCCTGCTGCTGGTGCCAGTAAGACTGGGCATTTTGGACAGGGAGCAATTCCCCACAGTGCAGCACAGCGGCTGGGACAGTTTGTGACCAGACTGCTTCTTTAAGCAGGACCCCAATTCACTCCCCATCACCGGGCAAGGGCTCCCTGTGGGAATTTCAGCATCCCCAGCCAGGAATTTATGGACAGAACTCTGATATCCTGAGAGGAGCCCCTAGGAGGAGGGGCACCTGTGGTATGGTGGATCAGCAGTCTTAATCTTTTCTGCCTGCTGGCTCTGGAGAGTCAGGGCAGCCCAGATGAGGGGGATTCCCCTTAGTGTAGCACACCTACTCTGCCAAGGGGCAGCCAGACTGCTTATTTAAGCAGGTCCCTGAGCCCGTTTCTCCTGAGTGAGACGTCCCAGTAGGGTTCACCAGACACCTCATAACAGGAGTGTTCCAGCTGGCGTCAGGTTGGTGCCCCTCTGGGTCAGAGCTCCCAGAGGAAGGAGCAGGCTGCTATCTTTGTTGTTCTGCAGCATCCACTGGTGATATATCCAGGAGCAAGAGGGACCCAGGGAAATAGGGTCTGGAGTAGATCCCCAGCAAACGGCAGCAGCCCTACAGAAGGGGGACCTGACTATGAAAAGAAAAATAGAAAGCAAAAGCAACAACAACATCAATGAAAAAGACCCCACAAAAACTCCATTTAAAGGTCAGCAGCAGGCTGGGCGCATTGGCTCATGTCTGTAATCCCAGCCAGCACTTTGGGAGGCCAAGGCAGGTGGATCACCTGAGGTCAGGAGTTCAAGACCAGCCTGGCCAATGTGGTAAAACCCTATGTCTATTAAAAATACAAAATTGAGCCGGGTGTGGTGGCACATCCCTGCAATCCCAGCTACCCAGGAGGCTGAGACAGGAGAATCGCTGGAACCTGGGAGGCAGAGGTTGCAGTGAGCTGAGATTACGCCACTGCACTCCAGCCCAGGTGACAGAGCAAGATTCCATCTCAAAAAAAAAACAAAAAACAAAAAAAAACAAAAAAAACAGTCAGCAGCCTCAAAGATCAAAGGCAAATAAAGCCATGAAAATGAGAAAGAATCAATGCAAAAATGCTGAAAACTCAAAAAGCCAGAGTGCCTCTTCTCCAAATGATCACAACACATCTCCAGCAAGGGCACAGAACTGGGCTGAAGCTGAGACAGATGAATTGACAGAAGTAGGCTTCAGAAGATCGGTAATAATGAACTTTGCTGAGCCAAAGAAGTATGTTCTAACTCATTGCAAAGAAGCTAAGAATCATGATAAAACATTACAGGAGCTGGCCGGGTATAGTGGTTCATGTCTGTAATCCCAGCACTTTGGGAGAACGAGGTGGGTGAATCACAAGGTCAGGAAATTGAGACCATCCTGGCTGACACTGAAACCCCATCTCTACTAAAAATACAAAAATTAGCCAGGTGTGGTGGCAGGCACCTGTAGTCCCAGCTACTCGGGAGGCTGAGGCAGGAGAATTACTTGAACCCAGGAGGTGGAGGTTGCAGTGAGCTGAGATTGCACCACTGCTCTCCAGCCTGGGTGACAGATTGAGACTCTGTCTCAAAAAACAAACAAACAAAAAAAAAAAAAAAAAAACATTACAGGAGCTGAGCTGTTACCCAGAATAACCAGTTTAGAGAGGAACGTAAATGACCTGATGGAGCTGAAAAACACAACATGAGAATGTCACAATGCAAACACAAGTATCAGTCACCAAATAGATCAAGGGGAAGAAAGGGTATCAGAACTTGAAGACTGTCTTCCTGAAATAAGGCAGGCAGACAAGATTAGAGAATAAAGAAAGAAAAGGAATGAACAAAACCTCTGAGAACTATAGGATTATGTTAAAAGGCCAAACCTATTACTGATAGGAATAACTGAAAGAGATGGGGAGAATGGCAACAAGTTGGAAAACACACTTTAGGATATCATCCTGGAGAACTTCTCCAACCTAGCAAGACAGGCCAATGTTCAAATTCATGAAAACCAGAGAACCCTAGTAAGACACTTCACAAGAAGATCAACCCTAAGATGCATAATCATCACATTCTCCTTCAAGGTCAAAGTAAAGGAAAATATGTTAAGGGCAGCCAGAGAGAAAGGCCAAGTCACCTATAAAGGGAAGCCCATGAGACTAAAAGCAGACATCTCAGCAGAAATTCTACAAACCAGAAGAGATTGGGGGTCAGTGTTCATCATTCTTAAAGAACATCCAACCTAAAATTTCATATCCGGCCAAACTAAACTTCATTAGTGAAGGAGAAGTAAAATCTTTTTCAGACAAGCAAATGCTGAGGGAATTTGTCACCACCAGGCCTGCCTTGCAAGAGCTCCTGAAGGAAGCACTAAATTTCGAAAGGAAAAAACGTTACCAGCCACTACAAAAACATGCTGTTGTACACAGACCAGTGACATGAAGCGACTACATAAAGAAGTCTGCAAAATAGCCAGCAAGCGTCATGATGATGGGATAAAATCCACACGTAACAATATTGACCTTAAATGTAAATGGGCTAAATGCTCAAATTAAAAGACGCAGAAGGGCAAGCTTGATAAAGAGTCAAGATCCATCAGTGTGCTGCATTCAAGAGCTCCATCTCACATGCAAAGACACACATAGACTGAAAATAAAAGAATGGAGGAAAATTTACCAAGCAAATGGAAAACAAAAAAGCAGGGGTTGCAATCTTAGTTTCTGATAAAACAGACTTTAAACCAACAAAAATCAAAAAAAGACAAGGGCATTACGTGATAATAAATGAGTCAATTCAACAAGAAGAGCTAACTGTCCTAAATGTCTATGCACCCAGTATAGGAGTACCCAGATTCATAAAACAAGTTCTTAGAGACTTACAAAGAGGCTTAGACTCCCACACAATAATAGTGGGAGACTTTAACACTCTACTGTCAATATTAGATCATCAAGACAGAAAATTAACAAAAATGTTTAGGAGTTGAACTCAGCTCTTGATCAAGTGGATCTGATAGGTATCTACAGAATTCTGTACCCCAAAACAACAGAATATACATTCTTCTTGGTGCCTCATTGCACTTACTGTAAAATTGATCACATAATTGGAAGTAAATCACTCTTCAGCAAATGCAAAAGAACTGAAATAATAAGAGTCTCTCGGACCACAGCGCAATCAAATTAGAACTCAAGATTAAGAAACTGACTGAAAACCACATGACTACATGGAAATTAAACAACCTGCTCCTGAATGACTGCTGGGTAAGTAATGAAATTAAGGCAGAAATTAAGAAATTCTTTGAAACCAATGAGAACAAAGAGACAACATGCCAGAATCTCTGGGACACAGCTAAACCAGTGTTAAGAGGGAAATTTGTAATGCTAAATACTCACATCAAAAAGCTAGAAAGGTCTCAAATCAACACCCTAACATCACAACGAAAAGAACTAGAGAACCAAGAGCAAACAAACCCCAAAGCTAGGAGAAGAAAAGAAATAACTAAGCTCAGAGCAGAACTGAAGGAGACAGAGATGCAAAAATCCTTCAAAAAAATCAGTGAATCCAGGAGCTGTTTTTTTGGAAAAACCGATGAAGTAGATAGATAGATAGCTAGATTAATAGAGAAGAATCAAATAGACACAATAAAAAATGATAAATGGGATATCACCGATGACCACACAGAAATAGAGAATACTGTGTTTCCACGGTACTATATACTGTATAGACCCCACCATCAGAGAACACTATAAATACCTCTATGTAAATAAACTAGAAAATCTAGAAGTAATGGATAAATTCCTCGACACAAATGCCCTCTGAAGACTGAACCAGGAAGAAGTTGAGTCCCTGAATAGACCAATAACAAGTTCTGAAATTGAGGCAGGTGATAAATAGCCTACCAACCAAACAAAAAAAAAGCCCAAGACCAGATGGATTAATAGCTGAATTCTACTAGAAGTACAAAGAAGAACTGGTACTATTCCTATTGAAACTATTCCAAAAAATTGAAAGGGAGGGACTTCTCCCTAACTCATTCTATGAGGCCAGCACCATCCTTATACCAAAACCTGGCACAGATACAACAAAAAAAGAAAACTAAGAAAACTTCAGCCAATATCACTGATGAACACCAATGCAATGATTATTCTCAATAAATACTGGCAAACTGAATACAGCAGCACATGAAAAAGCTTATCCACCATGAACAAGTTGACTTCATCCCTGGGATGCAAGACTGCTTCAACATATGCAAATCAATAAACATAATTCATCACATAAACAGATCTAAAGACAAAAACCACATGATTATCTCAGTAGATGCAGAAAAGGCCTTTGATAAAATTCAACATTCCTTCATGTCAAAAACTCTCAATAAACTAAGTATTGAAGGAACATACTTCATAATAATAAGAACCATTTATGACATACCCACAGCCAATATCATACTGAATGGGCAGAAGCTGGAAGCATTCCACTTGAAAACTGGCCCAAGACAAGGATGCCTTCTCTCACCACTCCTATTCCACATAGTTTTAGAAGTTCCGGCTAGAGCCGTCAGGCAAGAGAAAGAAATAAAGTGTATTCAAATAGGAAGAGAGGAAGTCAGAGTGTCTTGGTTTGCAGATGACATGATCCTATATCTAGAAAACCCCATTGTCTCAACCCAAAAGCTTCTTAAGCTGATAAGCAATGTCAGCAAAGTCTCAGGATACAAAATCAATATGCAAAAGTCACAAGCATTCCTATACACCAACATTAGGCAAGCAGAGAGCCAAATCATGGATGAACTGCAGCTCTCAATTTCTCCAAAGAGAATAAAATATGCAGGAATACAGCTAGCAAGGGAAGTGAAGGACCTCTTCAAGGATAACTACAGACCACTGCTCAAGGAAATCAGAGCAGACACAAACAAATGGAAAAACATTCAATGCTCACAAATAGGAAGAATCAGTATTGTTCAAATGGCCATAGTACTCAAAGTAATTTGTAATTTCAATGCTATTCCCATTAAACTATCATTGACATTCATCACAGAATTAGAATAAACTATTTTAAAATTCATATGGATCCGAAAACCTTGTATAGCCAAGACAATCATAAGCTAAAAGAACAAAGCTGGAGACATCACACTACCGAACTTCAAACTATATTACAGGGCTACAGTAATGAAAACAGTGTGGTACTGGTACGTAAACAGACACCTCGACCAATGGAACAGAATAGAGAGCCCAGAAATAAGGCCACACACCTACAACTATCTGATCTTTGACAAACATGACAAAAGCAATGGGAAAAGGATTCCCTATTCAATGAATAGTGATGGAATAATTGGCTAGCCATATGCAGAAGATTGAAACTGGACCTTTTCCTTATACCATATACAAAAATTAAATCAAGATGGATTAAAGACTTAAATGTAAAACCCAAAACTATAAAAACTCTGGAAGACAACCAGGGTGGTACCATTCGGGACATAGGCATGGGCAAAACATGACGAAATTGGAAAAAGCAAGTGCAACAGAAGAAAAAATTGACAAATGAGATCTAATTCAACTAAAGAGCCTCTGCACAGCAAAATAAACTATCAGAGCAAAGAGGCAACCTATAGAGTAGGAGAACATTTTTGCAATCTATGCATCTGATAAAGGCCTAATATCCAGAATCTACAAGAAATAAAAACAACCCCATTAAAAAGTGGACCAAGGACATAAGCAGACACTTCTCAAAAGATGACATTCATGTGGCCAACAAACCTATGAAGAAAAGCTCAACATCATTGATCATTAGAGAAATGCAAATCAAAACCACAATGAGATTCATGTCAGAATGGCAATTATTAAAAAGTCAAGAAGCAACAGAGGCTAGTGAGGTTGTAGAGAAATAGGAACGCTTTTACATTGTTGGTGGAAATGCAAATTAGTTCAACCATTGTGGAAGACTGTGGTGATTTCTTAAAGATCTAGCACCAGAAATACCATTTTACCCGGCAGTCTCATTACTGGGTATATACCCAAAGGAATAAAAATCATTCTATTACAAAGGTACATGCCTGCGTATGTTCATCACAGCACTGTTCACAATAAAAAAGACATGGAATCAAACCAAATACCCATCAGTGATAAACTGGATAAAGAAAATGTGGGACATATATACCATGGAATGAATACTATGCAGCCATAAAAAGGAATGAGATCATGTTCTTTCCTGGGACATGAATGGACCTGGAAGCCATTATCCTCAGCAAACTAACACAGGAACAGAAAACCAAATACCACATGCTCTCAGTTATAAGTGGGAGCTGAACAGTGAGAACACATGGACACAGGGAGGGGAACAACACACATTGGGGCCTGTCAAAGGGTGTGGTTTGGGGTGGGAGAGCATTAGGAAAAATAGCTAATGCATGCTGGGTTTAATACCTAGGTGATGGATTGATAGGTGCATCAAACCACCATGGCACACATTTACCTCTATAACAAACTTGCACATCCTGCACATGTACCCCAGAGCTTAAAATTTAAAAAAAATTACATAGAATTACAAGAGACCTCCTAGTAGCCAAAACAATCTTGAAAAAGAAGAACAAAGAGGACTGAACTACTCAATTTCAAAACTTATTACAAACCTATAGTAATTAACTGTTACCTTAACGTGAGGATAGACATATAAATTATTAAGCTATATTCTATTATAGTCCATTAGAATTGAGAGTCCAGAAATATGTCCAGGTGTTTATTGCCAAGCTTTGATGTCTGCCAGTAGACCATACATATTTTAAAAAATGCATTTCCATGAAACATTTTTTAAAACATGAACAAACAACAAAACACAAAAGACAAAGAATTCTAATTCCTCTAATTCTGAAATGGAAATTATATATTCATTGTGCATAAGTCAATAAAACTAGAAATGTATTACAAAAGATCAATCAAAGCCCCACCTCACCACCACCTCTGAAAATAAACAATGATTTTAACACAGCAAAAAACTGGAATACACTTAGCTAGAGAAGATGTACGGACAGCAAATACCCACATAGTAGGTTGTTTACATCATTATTAGGAAATTGCAAATTAAACCACAGTGAGATACCACTATACACCCACAGGAATTTCTAAGATTGGCCAAACCAAGTATTGGCCAGGACTAAAGCAACTGTAACTTTCATACTTTACTGTTAGAAATGCAAGTTGGAATGATTACTTCAGAAAATACTTCGCTCATTTAAAGTTCAGAAAATACTTTGGTCATTTAAAGTTAAGTACATGCTTATTACATGACCCACTCCTAGGTAATTTATCTGTGACAAATGAAAACATTTTTCACCCAAGGACTTGTCTGCAAATTCTCATAGTAGTTTTATTCATAGTAACCCTAATCTGGAAAAAAGTGAGATGTCTAACTTGTGAGTGGATAAACAAATTTTCAGGTGTCTGAACAGTGGAACATTATTTTTTTGTGTGCTATATTGTCTCTTTGTTTACTTGTTTCACTGGATAAATAGTGAGGGAAATTATAATTTTTTTTATTATACTTTAAGTTCTAGGGTACGTGTGCATAATGTGCGGGTTTGTTACATATGTATACATGTGCCATGTTGGTGTGCTGCACCCATTAACTCGTCATTTACATTAGGTATATCTCCTAATGCTAACCTTCTCCCCTCCCCCGACCCCACGACAGGCCCTGGTGTGTGATGTTCCCCTTCCTGTGTCCAAGTGTTCTCATTGTTCAATTCCCATCTATGAGTGAGAACATGCAGTGTTTGGTTTTTTTGTCCTTGCAATAGTTTACTGAGAATGATGGTTTCCAGCTGAATCCATGTCCTTACAAAGGACGTGAACTCATCTTTTTTTTATGGCTGCATAGTATTCCATGGTGTATATGTGCCACATTTTCTTAATCCATCTATCATTGATAGACATTTGGGTTGGTTCCAAGTCTTTGCTATTGTGAATAATGCCACAATAAACATATGTGTGCATGTGTCTTTATAGCAGCATGATATACAATCCTTTGGGTATATACCCAGTAATGGGATGGCTGGGTCAAATGGTATTTCTAGTTCTTTATTTTGAGGAATCGCCTACACTGTTTCCACGGCTGCGTTGAACTAGTTTTACAGTCCCACACAGTGTAAAAGTGTTTCCCTATTTCCTATTTCTCCGCATCCTCTCCAGCACCTGTTGTTTCCTGACATTTTAATGATCGCCATTCTAACTGGTGTGAGATGGTATCTCACTGTGGTTTTGATTTGCATTTCTCTGATGGCCAGTGATGATGAGCATGTTTTCATGGGTCTGTTGGCTGCATAAATGTCTTCTTTTGAGAAGTATCTGTTCATATCCTTTGCCCACTTTTTGATGGAGTTGTTTTTTTTCTTGTAAATTTATCTGAGTTCTTTGTAGATTCTGGATATTAGCCCTTTGTCAGATGAGTAGATTGCAAAAATTTTCTCCCGTTCTGTATGTTGCCTGTTTGAACAGTGGAATGTTATTAAGCAATTAAAAGAAATGAACTAGTGATACATTCAACAGTTTAAATGAATGGCAAGAGCTTTATGCTAAATGAATTAATTTAGAGACAATAGGGTGTATGGTTGTAATAAGTGTATATTCTAGAAAGCCTTACTGGTAGAAAACAGATGGCTGATTTCTAGGAGCAAGAGGTAGGGGAAGAAATTGACTAGAAAGAGACAAAAGAGAACTTTGTGGTGTAGTGGAAATCTTTCATATCATGATTGTGATTTTGGTTATACTGGGGTACATAATAGTGAAAACTCATTGAATTATACACAAATTAAAAATTTTTTATTGTATGGAAATAATATCTCCATGAAACTGACCAAATTTTTTTCAAATTATAGAATAAAACATTTTTTTGGACGCAAGGGTGACAAAAAGAAAACATTTTCAATATGAATTGTTAGGAGTAAATCAAAGTGAAAACTATAGATTATTTGAAATTTATGACAGTATGAAACTTACAGGATGTTACCAAAGCTTTGCTCAGAATGAAATTTTTGCTTTAAATGATTTTGTTATCAGTTGATGTAGAAATGATGTAAATAACTCAAGGAGCTAGAACGATATTGTTATCACCCCCATGGAAAACAAGATAGATGGATTTACTTAGTTTTATTTAACAAATACACATGTGACACTTACAATATACTACTTTTTATAAAGATAAAAAAATAGAGATGTAATTTCTTAAGAAGATTTGTAAAATAGCCTGCAAAAAAGCTAATAAAAAATAAAATGGAGCATACATATATCCCACATTATGACTGAGAGGGAGTATAATCAAGATGATATTGAGATTAATAATGAGGAAATGCAGTGTACAACACTACACCAATAAAATTTTAAATCTTACCAAAGTAGACAATCATCTAAAAAACAAATCATCAGATTGTAATTGTGGCAGTATATCTGAAAGGATTCTTTCAACCTTATCTCTTGCTATTCTCACATTTTAATCTTTTGCTCTGACCAAATGGGTCTCCACAATGTTCTAAGCATAACTTGTATTTTTCCTTATGTTCAGCATTGTTTACTCAATTTTCTCTGGTAGTAATGCCATTTCCTTTGTATTCAGAGACTCTCTGACTTTCAAGAGAGTACACATTCCATTTCCTTTAGGAAACTTAGCTGGAAATGAACATATCACATTACTTACCTGTCATTACTCTACCCCATGGAATTATGTTTTTGTTTGTTTGTTTGTTTATTTTGTTTTGTTTGAGACAGAGTCTCTCTCTGTTACCCAGGCTGGAGTGCAGTGCCGTAATTCTTGGCTCATTGCAACCTCCGCCTCCCAGGTTCAAATGATTCTCATGTTTCAGCCACCTAATTAGCTGGGATTACAGGCACGCGCCACACTGCCAGCTAATTTTTGTATTTTTAGTAGAGACAGGGCTTTGCCATGTTGGCCAGGCTGGTCTCGAACTCCTGACCTCAAGTGATCCACCCGCCTCAGCCTCTCAAAGTGCTAGGATTACAGTCGTGAGCCACCGAACGTGGCTGGAATTATGTATCTTTCTATGCTGTTATGTCATCTTCTTCCTTCTACAGACTAAGTTTCTTGAATATTCTCATTATGTATATACCTCTTTGTATCCCCCCTCTACTATAGTTTATGAAGAGTCAAAACTCTGGAAATAAATATTTAATTGAATGCTAAAAGTGAATCAAATGGGAGGTGCTTCCAGATGGGTGACTAGAGGCATCTAGTATGTGCCTCCTCCACAACAAAGAACCAAAATAGTGAGTAGATAATCACACTTTGAACAGATCATCCGAGAATACTGGCATTCAACCGCGAAGTGACAGGAGACACCTAAAGCAAGCTTGTGCAATGCACATCCTGCAGGCCGCATGTGGCCCAGGATGGCTTTGAGTGCGGCCAAACACAAATTCGCAAACTTTCTTAAAGCATTATGAGTTTTTTTTGTGATTTTTTTTTTTTTTAAAGCTCATCAACTATCGTTACTGTCAGTGTATTCTATGTGTGGCCCAAGGCAGTTCTTCTTCTTCCACTGTGGTCAGGGAAGCCAAAAGATTGGACACCTCTGACCTAAAGCAAGATAGGAGAGCAAAGTGAGGTAGCCTGTTCTTCTGGGATCAGCTGGGAGCCTGGAGAGGCTCCCCAGTATGGGGAAAGGAAGTGCGTGATCCCCAACAGCCTATATTCCCACCGCGGACTCCTGCGTCCAGCCATGGGAAAGCCCCTGCAACTAACATAAGAACCTACTTGGAGACCACATAAAGGTATTGTTCCTGAGAGGGAGTCCATGCTTGGGCCTCACATACCCCTGAGTCCTGAGCAGCTACAGAAAGGTGCCACAACCACAGTCCGGCTCCTACCAGAGCTACATTCTGCCCAGGGATCCAACAGCTTCTGCATTTCCATAACTCAAACCCCACTGACATTCCCCACCCCCTGCCAGCACCACAGTTGGCCTCTGCCTCCAGGGATGAAGTAAGAACCATTGGCAAAGACCCTACTGCCCCTAGCGGTGAGGCCACTGTAACATCTTCATACGTCCAAGAATGAACTTCCCTTCCAACAGCAGCCACTGCTGTGGGCCGCTGAACCTGGGGCCAAAGCACAAGCAATGTGCATGCTTCCCAGCTGCCTGCATATGGGTGCTGCTACTGAGAGCAACCTCACTCTCCCTAGTTGTGGGGCTGCAGTGCAGCCACTGCCATGCTCACCCAAGCATTCTGCGTTAGGCCTGAGTATTACCCCATGCCAGCCTACCAAAGCTCGCACCTACACATACCACCAGAGTCCCTGATAACAGATCCACCCAGCTCATCTCTACACCTCCAGTAACCAAGCATGTTGCTCAGAGGCCTGGGGACTGCCCAGCCCAGTCCACCGTTGTTGGTACCTGAGTATTCATTCTGGGGGATTAAGGGAAAGCCCACCCAACCTGTCATTGCAGGTGGGGATTCGTCCACCTGCAAGCCTGGGGACTAGACTGCCAGCCCATGAAGGCTACCACCAACAATGTGAGTGTGAATTACTTGGGATCCAGAGGTTATTCATGCCAATGCTACTGCCATTGCCCATACCATGGCCCCAGAACCCACCTTCCTCATTAGCCCATTGTTGCCACCCCTGTCACCAGAGCAAGCTGCCTGGACCTGCTCACCTGGACCTGCTAACACTGGTATCAGTGTTTGTCATTGTGGAGCCTAAGAACAAGTACATTTGGCCCCCTGCTGCCACTACTGGGGCTTGAGGTGTCCCCATCCCCAGCAAAACTTCACCAGAACCTTCACTAACAACCCTACCATAAGTCACTGAGGAAATCACAGATACCACTGATGCTGTTTACAACTGAAAAACAGCGTATGTGACATATGCAACATCATAAGGTCACAAAATACTCAAATTTGCAGTGTCCCAGAAGGTGAAGAAAAAATGAAAGGTAACTTGATAGGAGTAGTATTGAATCTGCAGGTTACTTTGGGCAGCCATTTTAATGATATTGATTCTTCCAATCCGTGAGCCCATATGGAATGTTTTTTCATTTATTTGTGTCATATATGATTTATTTCAGTAATCTTTTGTAGTCCTTCTTGTAGAGATCTTTCACTTCCTTGGTTTAAATGTATTCTTAGGTATCTTATTTTTGTGTATGTGTAGTCCTTGTAAATGGGATTGTATTCTTGATTCGGCTCTCACCTTCAATGTTATTAGTGTATAGAAATGCTACTGATTTTTGTACATTGATTTTGTATCCTGAAACTTCACCGAAGTCGTCTTATCAGTTCTAGGAGCCTTTTGGCAGAGTCTTTAGAGTTTTCTAGGTATAGAATCATAGTGTCAGTGAAGAGAGATAATTTAACTTATTTTCCTGTTTGAATGCCTTTTATTTCTCTTGCTGATTACTCTGGCTAGGACTTGCAATATGTAGGAGTGGTGAGAGTGGACATCCTTGTCATGTTCCTGTTCTTCAGGGAAATGCTTCCAGCTTTTGCCCATCCACAATGGGATTGGCTATGGGGTTGCCATAGATGACTTTTATTATTTTGAGGTATGTTCATTCAATTCTTAGTCTGTTGAGGGTTTTTTTTTTTTTTTTTTTAATCATGAAGGGATGCTGGATTTTATTGAAAGCTGCTTCTGCATCTATTGAGGTGATCATATGGTCTTTGTTTATCAATATCATTTTTTACAAAATTATGAAAAGCTATTCTAAAATGCATATGGAGCCATAAAAGAGCCTGAAGAGCCAAAGCAATCCTAAGCAAAAAGAGCAAAACAGGAGGCATTACATTACCCAATTTCAAACTATACTATAAGTCTACAGTAACCAAGACAGCACATGGTACTGGTACAAAACCAGACACTTAAGACCAGTGGAACAGAATAGAGAACCCAGAAATAATGCAGCACATCTATAGCCATCTGATCTTTGGTAAAGCTGACAAAAATAAGCAATGAAGAAAGGACTCCCTATTTAATAAATGGTGCTGAAATAACTGGCTAGCCATATGCAGAATAAATAAATTAGACCCCTACATTTCATCATATACAAAAGTTAACTCAAGATGAATGAAAGATTTAAAGGTAAGACCTCTAAACTATAAAATTCCTAGAGGAAAGCCTAGGGAATACCATTCTGGACAGTGGCCTTGGCAATGAATTTATGACTAAGTCCTCAAAAGCAATTACAATAAACACAAAAACTGACAAGCGAGACCTAATTAAAGAGCTTCTGCACAGCAAAAGAAACTGTCAACAGAGTGAACAGATAACCTACAGAATGGGAGAAAATATTTCAGAAACTGTGCATCCAAAGGTTTAATATCCAGAATCTATAAGGAACTTAGACAATTGAATAAGCCAAAAACAAAGCCATTGAAAGGTGGGCAAAGGACATGAACAGACACTTCTCAAAAGAAGACATACAATCAACCAAGAGACATACAATAATGCTCACAGGGTGAGATGCCACACTCTTAAACAACTGGATGTCATATGAACTCATTATTATTCATTCCTGTAAGGAGGGCACCTTGCTATTCATGAGAGATCCACCCTTGTGATCCAGCCACCTTTCACTGGACCCCACCTCCAACATTGGGGATCACATTTCTACATGAGATGTGCAGGGGACAAATATCTAAATCGTATCATAGGGATAATACCATATTGAATTTTTAGATACTTGTGATACTATTGAATGTACAACAGTCAGTACAATGCTTGGAACATACTCCACCACGCATAATTGTTACTTTTCCCACCTTTCAGATGAGGTCACAATTACTTTCAGCTATCAAGTAGTTATTTCTCCATTTTGACATGCAAAATGTTTATATTTGTAAAAATCTTTATATTTATAAAAATCATAATATTTAGGCTGATGGCAGTGAGCATACTTTAGTTGAAAAAATATGTAATTTCATATTTTATTCCAATTTAGATATTTCTTTATTCCAAAGAATCACCTGTCTAGTTTGCTTTTTTCCTCATTAAGGCTATTGTAATTTGCATCGTTCTCACTTTTTTAGGTAGGAGTATGTTTTTTTCACCTGTCATTACTCTCTAGATTGTTTTACGTTGTGGGCAATTTTTTCATAGATCACTGGATGAATTCTTTGACAACAGGATCCTTTGGATGAGCAGTTAACATTTAAATTGTCATTTTCCTCTTTTTTTCCTCCAAAAAGAGAAGTATACAAATTAAGTCAACATTAATGGATTGCTATAGTGAGAGCTGTCTTACATCAGTGACCAGCTTGATGACTGTCAGCTACCAGTTTAGGCAAGCTGGAGCCTAGTTAGAAAGGGGCAGAGAAGTATCTCAAATTTTTCTGAACCTTTGGTATTTAGTCAGTATAAAAAACAAAAACAAAACAAATCTTTGAGAGTCTGGTCAAGTTATTTCCACTGCCTTTTTAGTTATTTCTAAAATTCAATGACTATTTTTTGTATTATTCTTTACCTGTATTTATCTTTTCATTGTATAACTCTTGAGGTACATAGGTAGTCAGCCACTTCAGTCACCAAATTTAATAGGCTGAGTGTTAAATTTAATAGGGGAAAAATACAGCCAACATTTTGCTTTATTATAAAAATTAGCAGTGAAATAACTGTGTTAAAACCTTTTTTCTCTTCAGGGCTAAGGAATATGAGAGTTTAATGGAAACCAAAAATTCTGGATCTGATTCACCTTATAAAGCAAAGTGAGTATTCCACATTTTAGTTCTCCTTTTCTTCAGTCTATGCCTGTAACAAAAGTGTATCTCAACCATCATGTTATGTCTGTAATTAGATTCTTTGTTTCTGATTTCTAGAACAACATTGTGTTAACACAGTAGTATCCAACTAGAGGAGAGTTTGCTGAGGATATTTGGCTGCGTCTGGGCACAGTTCTTGTGAGCACAACTTGAGGCTGCTAGCATCATGTGGGTGGAGGCCAAGGATTCTGCTATATATTATTCAATGTATAAGACAACCCTCACAGAGAGAACAGTGACTTTTTCACTGTGAAAAGTAGCAGTAAAAGAGTCATCTGTGCAAAATTAATGCAGGAACAGAAAACCAAACACTGTATTCACACTTATAAGGGGGAGTTGAACAAGGAGAACACATAAACAGAGGGAGGGGAACAACACATGTTGGGGCCTGTCGAGGGGGGGACGAGAGGAATGTTAATAGTGCCAAGGTTGAGAATCCCTGTTCTAACAGATCAGGTTCTGGCAAAGCAAGGCTGTGCTGGTGCTTGCTCTGAGGAGATCTCTTTAGGGATTGTTCCGCAGGCCAGTCTGTAAAGAGAATTAGCGTTCTCTAATGCCAATTCTCACGAGATTTTAGGTGAGAATTTAGACTTCACCATTGAGGTGTAAATGTAATTAAACAATAGCTAGGTAAACAAAGGCATCTTTTGCTTCTCTTAAAATACTGTCAGTAGAGCTGCAGTAAGAAAAGTACTCACAAACACTATTGAAGGGAGTACAGACTAGTATGGTCTTGTTGAAAAGCAGTGTGCATTAGCAGTTTAGGAAGTCTTATTCAGATCTAAGACTGCTCAGTGAAATAGTGCAAAATGTGCTCAGATATTTATATACATACATGACTCTTTTAAAAAAATATTTATTTTAAGTTCTGCAGTACATGTGCAGGATGTGCAGGTTTGTTTCATAGGTAAACATGTGTCATGGTGGTTTGCTGCACCTATCAACCTATCACCCAAGTATTAAGCCCAGCATGCATTAGCTATTTGTCTTGATGCTCTCCCTCCTCTCATCACCCCTCGACAGGCCCCAGCGTGTGTTGTTCCGCTCCCTCTGTTTATGTGTTCTCCTTGTTCAGCTCCCCTTTATAAGTGAGAACATGTGGTGGTTGGCTTTCTGTTCCTGCATTAATTTTGCATAGATGACTCTTTTACTGGTACCTTTAACAGTGAAAAAGTCAAGAAACAATTTAATTTAAGTGCCCCAAGTTGAGGAATATCCATAACCACTTGTTGGTGTACACATGCTATAGAATGTTAATGTAGCCATTATTTGCGTTTACGGTACAAATAGTCTTGCCTGTCAAAAGATACCCATCAGCTTACTGCTTTTATTTATTATTGTTCTGAAAGTATTAGGCATTGCAATAAAAAGATAAATATGTATAAAACATTAAAGAAGTAAGAAAATTATCAAGATTATGAAGATACTGTATATCACAAAGTCCAGGAGAATGGAGTGAAAAACTAGTAGAAGCAACAAGAGAAATCAATTCAGTGGGATGGTGGATTACCAAATTAATATAATTACAGTAATAGATAACATTTACTGAGCCATTACCTTATGCTAGACTCTATGTGTGCTACCTAATTCCTGACAATAATTCTATGAGGTTAATTAGGGAAACTAAGCTCTAGAGAGGGTAACTGGCCTGAAGCTACACAACAGCATATCTAGCATACAAAAATTAATAGCTTTCTTTGCAATAACCACTTAGAAAATATAAATATATTTACAGTAGCAATAAAAAGAAGTAAAATATTTAAGAGAAAACTTAACATATTTTTTTTGAAGACAGAGTCTCGCTGTGTCACCCAGTCTGAAGGGAAGTAGTGTGATCTAGGCTCACTGCAACCTACACCTCCCAGGTTCAGGCAATTCTTGTGCCTCAGCCTCCCACGTAACTGGGATTACAGATATGTGCCACCATGCCCAGCTAATTTTTTGTATTTTAGTAGAGACAGGGTTTCACCTTGTTGCCCAGCTTGGTCTTGAACTCTTGCGCTCAGGCAGTTCACTCACCTCAGCCTCCCAAAGTGCTGGGATTATAGGCATGAGCCACCATGCCCAACCTTTAAGAGTAAACTTAAGAGGAAATGTGAAAGATCTATTAAAAGAAAATCTTAAAAAGCTAAGAAGAGATATAAAAGACTTTTATAAATGGAAAGATAAATCATATTCTTGGATAAAAGACACAGGACAGTAAGTTTGCTGTAAATATTCCTACAAATGTAATGTAATTCCTATAAAATAGCAACCTTTTTTTTCATAGATCTAAAATCATTCTAAAGAGAATATAGAAACGTCTGAGAATTTCTAAGAAAAATTTTTGAAAGAAAGAATATGAGTTAGGACTCAGCTAATGGATATTTAATAAAATTGTAAAGCTGCACTCACACATGAATAAAAATACAAGTTGTTGGAAGAGTGTTCTTTTGTTTTGGTTTTGGTTTTTTGTTTTGTTTTGTTTTTTTTGGTTTTTTTTGTTGTTGTTGTTTAAGACAGAGTCTCACTCTATCGCCCAGGCTGGAATGTAGTGGCGAGATCTCGGCTGACTGCAACCTCTTCCTCCCGGGTTCAAGTGATTCTCGTGCCTCAGCCTCCCTAGTAGCTGGGATCACAGGCGCCTGCCACCACACCCAGCTAATTTTTGTATTTTTAGTAGAGACGGGGTTTCACCAGTGTTGACCAGACTGGTCTTGATCTCCTGACCTCAAGTGATCCGCCTGCCTTGGCCTCCCGAAGTTCTGGGATTATAGGCGTGAGCCGTCACGCCCGGCTGGGAGAGATTTTTAAAACAGTCTAGAAATACATCTAAATACTTGAGGAAATTTAGTATATATGACTGTGTTATATAGTATTTGCAAAAGATGGCCAGAAGAAGTTGAGCCCTTTCTGAATACATGCCCCTTTGCAGTATAACTTTGCTGTTTCTCCTATCAAGAAGTGGACTCTGTTTCCCTTCCTCTTGAACTTCTGGACCTGTGACTTGTTTTAGCCCATTGAAAGCTGTAGAAGTGATATGTGACTTCCAAGCCTTTTAGCCTCATGGGTCTATGGTTTCTATTCTCACCTGCACTTTCTTATTCTTCGGTAACTGCCATGTAAGGAAGCCTGGGTCAGCCTCCTTGTGAGTGAGAAATCCCATGAAGGAACAGGCTCAGTTGTCCCAGCTGTCCCTTCTGAAAACCCTAGACAAGGGATCAAGGCCATCCAGGACCAGTTAGCACCTAGCCGGTTACGTTAGGTGAGACCAGAAGAATTACCTAGCTGAGCCCAAATCAAACTGCCCAGAGCAAATAGTTGTTGGAAGACACTGAGTTTTGAGGCAGTTTGTTTCACAGCAAGTAATAACTGATACAATGACAAAGGTGGAATTCCAAGTCATTAGGGAAAGGATAAGATTAGCCAGTAAATGTTGTTGAATACTCTTTTCACTCCTTATTCTAGCAGTTAAATTGCTGATTAATCAAAGATGTAATGATAAAAACATGAAACTGTAAAAGCACTAGAAGAAAACAGAGGAAATGTCAAAGTCCCTTCTAAATAAACTTCTAGACACAGGAGTCAGAGAAGAAAAGACTGATGAATTTGATTCTATCAAAGTGAAAACTTTATGCTTGGTTAAATACCATAAAGAAAAAAGAGGGGTAGAAATATTTACAACAAAAATGATACAGAGCTCATGTTATATATAAATACCTTGTATAAATTAATATGAGCAAGATCATTCATCGGTAGGAAAAAATATTGAATATGATCAGGTAATACAAGGAAAAGGAAGTTAAAAGTGCCCAATTTGTTTTACTTTTGAAATTCCCAACTACTTAATTGGATTTTTAAAAATTATATTTATAGACATTTTAATGCTGTGAGGAAATGCTTATGATGATTGCAAACTTTTAATTTTGATACAGTATGAGCTTTTTCCATTAAAATGATAGAGGCCCTAAAGGATAGTAATNAAACTACTTAATTGGATATTTAAAATTATATTTATAGACATTTTAATGCTGTGAGGAAATGCTTATGATGATTGCAAACTTTTAATTTTGATACAGTATGAGCTTTTTCCATTAAAATGATAGAGGCCCTAAAGGATAGTAATGCTACTTAAATTCAAGTTTCTGTATATATCTTCCCAAAAACTATATATATCAACAAGGAAAGCAAATTAAGTAATCAATACTTCATATCTATACTATATCTAAGAGACATAGATGGCTACCAATGTACTTTTTTTCATTTTTTAAAATGGTGATGAAATACATATAGCAAAATTTACTATCTTACTCATTATTAATACAGTTTATTGATATTAAGTACATTCATATTGTTGTGTAGCTATTACATCATCCATCTCCAGAACTATTTTTATCTTACAAAACTAAAACTATACCTGTTAAACAATAATTTCCCATACCTCCTGTTCCTAGCACTTGGCAACCACCATTCTACTTTCTATTATTATTATATTGACTACTCTGGGTAACTCATATAAGTGTAAATATACAGTGTTTGTCTTTTTGTGATAGGCTTATTTCATTTATCATGATATCCTCAAGATTTATCCATGTTGCACCAAGAATAAGAATATTCATCCTTGCTAGGGCAGAATAATACTCCACTATATGTGTTGCTTATCCATTAATCTGTCGTTAGACATTTGGATTGCTTCCGCTATTTAGCAATTATGAATAATGCTGCTGTGAACATGGGTATACAAATATCTCTTTGAGTCCCTGCTTTGCATTCTTTTCTGTGTATACCCAGAAGTGGAATTGCTAGATCATATGGCAGATCTGTTTTTGATATTAATACCAGCACACTGTCTTCCACAGTAGCTATACCATTTTTTACATTCTCACCAGCTCTGCACAAGAGTAACAATATCTCCACATCCTCACCAGTACTTGTTATTTTCTGCTTTTTTTTTTTGATGGTAGCCATCCATATAGTTGAGATAGTATCTCATTCTAGTTTCGGATTGCATTTACCTAACAATTAGTGGTGTTGGACATCTTTTCATGTGCTTTTTGGACATTTGTGTATTCTTTTCTTTTTGAGACAGAGTCTTGCTCTGTCGCTCAGGCTGGAGTGCAATAGTGGGATCTCAGCTCACTGCAACCCCCAGCTCCTGGGTTCAAGCAATTCTCCTGCCTCAGCCTCTCAAGTAGCTGGGATTACAGGTGTGTGCCACCACACCCAGCTAATTTTTTGTATTTTTAGTAGAGATGGAGTTTCACCATGTTAGCCAGGATGGTCTCAATCTCCTGACCTTGTGATCCGCCTACGTTGGTGTCCCAAAGTGCTGGGATTACAGGTGTGAGCCACCGTGCCTGGCCTTATTTGTATGTGTGTCTATATATGTATATACACATACACACATTTTTGCTTTTGAGATAAACTCTTGCTCTGTTGCCAAACTGGAGTGCAGTGGCGCGATCTCAGCTCACTGCAGCCTCTGCCTCCTGGATTCAAGGGATCCTCCCACTTCAGCCTCCCAAGTACCTTGGGACTACAGGAGTGTGCCACCAACTCGGATAATTTTTGTATTTTTTTGTAGGGATGGGGTCTTACCATGTAGCCCAGGCTGCTTTCGAACTCCTGGGCTCAAGCAATCCGCCCCACTCAGCGTCCTGAAGTGCTATTACATCTTCTTTACATGCTTGGTAGAATTCACTAGTGAATCCATCAAGTCCAAGGCTTTTCTTTGATGAGAGATTTTGATTACTAATCGACTTAATTATATATCTTTTAGGTCTTGTATTTCTTCATCATTAGATTTTGACATATTTTGGGTTTCTAGGAAGTGGTCTGTTTTGTGTAGGTTATCCAATTTATTGCCATACAGTTGTTAATAGTACTCTCTTTGAATCTTTCTTATGTATGTAGAATCAGTAGTAATGTGCCCACTTTCATTTCTGAATTTAGCAATTAGTATCTTTTCATAGTCAATCTAGCTAAAGGTTTGTTAGTTTAATTGTCTTATGGAAGAGCCAGCTGTTGGTTTCATTGATTTTTCTCTATATTATAAAATTCTGTTTCATTTATCCCTGTACTAATCTTTATTATTCTTTCTGAAGGAAATAATAAAGCTTTGGGTTTAGCTTTGGGTTTAGATTTTTCTTCTTTTTCTACTTTGTTAAATGTAAATGTCCCCTTCTTTCACTGTGTCCCATACATTTTGATATGTTGTGCTTTCATTTTCATTTGTCTGTATTTTCTGATTTTTCTTTGACTACTTTTGTGATTCATTGGTTGTGTAAAATGTGTTATTTTCACACATTTGTGAATTTTTCAGGTTGATTTTTTTGTTACAGATTTCTAACTTCATCCTGTTGTGGTCAGAGAATACACATTGTATGACATCTATCTGTGAATCTATTGAGTCTTCATTTGTTTGTTTGTTTTTGTTGTTTGTTTTTTAACTTTTAAGTTCAGGGTTACAAGTGCAGGTTTGTTACATAGGTAGTAAACTTGTGTCATGGGGGTTTGTTGTACAGACTATTTCATCACCCAGGTATTAAGCCTAGTACTCCTTAGTTATTTTTCTTGGTCTTCTCCTTCCTCCCACCGTCCATCCTCCAACAGGCCCTAATGTATGTTGTTTCCCTCTATGTGTCTATGTGTTCTTATCATTTAGCTCCCACTTATAAATGAGAACATGGGATATTTGGTTTTCTCTTCCTGTGTTAGTTTGCTAAGGATAATGGCCTGCAGCACCATCCATGTCCCTGCACAGGACATGATCTCATTCCTTTTTATGGCTGTATTATATTCCATGGTGTATACATACCACATTTTCTTTATCCAGTCTATCATTCATGGGCATTTAAATTGATTCCAGGTCTTTGTTACTGTGAATAGTGTGGTGATGAACATATGTGTGTGCATGTGTCTTTATAGTAGAATGATTTATATTCCTTTGGATATACATCCAGTAACGGGATTGCTGGGTTGAATGGTATTTCTGTCTTTAGGCCCTTTGAGGAATCACCACGCTGTCTTCCACAATGGCTGAACTAATTTACACTCCCAACAGTGTGTAAGCATTTCTTTTTCTCTACAACCTTGCGAGCATCTGTGATTTTTTGACTTTTAAATCATAGCCATTTTCATTGGTATGACATGGTATCTCATTATGGTTTTGATTTGCATTTCTCTAGTGATCAGTGATGTGGAGCTTTTTTTCATATGATTTTTGGCCATATGTATATCTTCTTTAGAAAAGTGTCTGTTCATGTCCTTTGCCCACTTTTTAATCGGGTTTTTTTTTTCTTGTAAATTTGAGTTCCCTATATATGCCAGATATTTTGTTGGATGCATAGTTTTCAAGAATTTTCTCCCATTCTGTAGTTTGTCTGTTTACCCTGTTGATAGTTTCTTTTGCTGTTCAGAAGCCCTTTAGTTTAATGAGATACCATTTGTCAATGTTTGCTTTTGTTGCAAGTGCTTTTGGTGTCTTTGTCATGAAATCTTTGCCCATGCCTGTGTCCCAAATGGTATTGTTTAGGTTGTCTTCTAGGGTTTTTATACTTTTGGGTTTTACATTTAAGTCTTTAATCCATCTTGAGTTAATTTTTGTACATGCTATAAGGAAAAGGTCCGGTTTCAATCTTCTGCATATGGCTAGCCAGTTATCCCCGCACCATTTATTGAATAGAGAATCCTTTTCCCATTGCTTGCTTTTGTCAGGTTTGTTGAAGATCAGATAGTTGTAGGTGTGTGGCCTTATTTCTGGGCTCTCTATTCTGTTCCAGTGGTCTGTGTGTCTGTATTATACCAGTACTATGCTGTTTTGGTTACTGTAGCCCTGTAGTATAGTTTGAAGTCAGGTAGCATGATGCCTCCAACGTTATTCTTTTTGCTTAGGATTGCCTTGGCTATTTGGGCTCTTCTTTGGTTCCATATGAATTTTCAAATAGCTTGCTTTTTTTTTTAGTTCTGTGAAGAATATCAATGGTAGTTTAATGGGAATAGCTTTGAATTGAATAAATCGCTTTGAGCCATTTTAATGATATTGAGTCTTCCTATCGATGAGCATGGAGTGTTTTTCCATTTCTTTGTATCATCTCTGATTTCTTTGAGCAGCGGCTTGCAGTTCTCCTTATAGAGATATTTTACCTCTTAGCTGTATTCCTAGGTATTTTATTCTTTTTGTGGCAATATGGAATGGGAGTTAGTTCCTGATTTGACTGTCAGCTTGACTGTTGGTGTATAGGAATACCAGTGATTTTTGCACATTGAGTTTGTATCCTGAGACTTTGGTGAAGCTGTTTTTCAGCTCAAGAAACTTTTGGAGGGTTGGGCACAGTGGTTCGTGCCTTTAATCACAACACTCTGGTAGGCCACAACAGGCGGATTGCTTGAGTTCAGTTCGAGACCATCCTGGGCAACATAGCAAAACCCTGTCTTTACTAAAAATACAAAAAATTTAGCCAGACATGGTGGCTTTCACCTGTAGTTCCAGCTACTCGGGAGGCTGAGGTGGAAGAATCACCTGAGCCTGGGAGGTCGAGGCTACAGTGAGCCGAGATTGCACTACTGCACTCCAGCCTGGGCAACCAGAGTGAAACCCTGTCTAAAAAAAAAAAAAAAAAGCAGCAGCAGCTTTTTGGGCTGAGACTGGGATTTTCTAAATACAGGATCATGTCATCTGCAAACAGGGATGGTTTGAGTTTCTCCTCTATTCCGATTTGAATACCCTTTATTTCTTTCTCTTGCCTGATTGCCCTAGCCAGAACTTCCAGTACTATGTTGAATAGGAGTGGTGAGAGAGGGCATTCTTGTCTTGTGCCGGCTTTCAAGGGATATGCTTCCAGGTTTTGCCTGTTAAGTACAATGTTGACTGTGGGTTTATTATAAATGGCTCTTATTATTTTGAGGTATATTCCTTCAATACCTAGTTTATTGAGAGTTTTTAACATGAATGGATGTTAAATTTTATCAAAAGCCATTTCTGCATCTGTTGAGATAATCATGTGGTTTTTGTCTTTAGTTCTGTTTATGTGATGAATAATGTTTATTGATTTGCTTTGTTGAACCAACTTTGCATTCTGAGGTTGAAGCCTACTTGATCATGGTGGATAAGCTTTTTGATGTGCTACTGGATTNTTCTTTCTCTTGCCTGATTGCCCTAGCCAGAACTTCCAGTACTATGTTGAATAGGAGTGGTGAGAGAGGGCATTCTTGTCTTGTGCCGGCTTTCAAGGGATATGCTTCCAGGTTTTGCCTGTTAAGTACAATGTTGACTGTGGGTTTATTATAAATGGCTCTTATTATTTTGAGGTATATTCCTTCAATACCTAGTTTATTGAGAGTTTTAACATGAATGGATGTTAAATTTTATCAAAAGCCATTTCTGCATCTGTTGAGATAATCATGTGGTTTTGTCTTTAGTTCTGTTTATGTGATGAATAATGTTTATTGATTTGCTTTGTTGAACCAACTTTGCATTCTGAGGTTGAAGCCTACTTGATCATGGTGGATAAGCTTTTTGATGTGCTACTGGATTCCATTTACCCAGTATTTCATTTTGGATTTTTGCATCAGTGTTCATCGTGGATGTTTGCCTGAAGCTTTCTTTTTTTATTGTGCCTGCCAGGTTTTGGCATCAAGATTATGCTGGCCTTATGGGATCTGTTAAGGCAGAGTCCCTCCTCCTCAGTTTTTTGCAATAGTTTCAGTAGGAATAGTACCAGCTCTTCTTTGTACATCAGGTAGACTTCAGCTGTGAATCCTTCTGGTCCTGGGCTTTTTTTTTTTTTTTTTTTTTTTGGATGGTAGGCTATTACTGTCTCAATTTCAGAACTCATTATTGGTTTGTTCACAGATTCAATTTCTTTCTTGTTCAGTCTTGAGAAGCTGTATGTGTCCAGGAATTTATCAATTTCTTTTTCATTTTTTTCTTATGTTTTCTTCTAAGACTTTTATAGTTTTGAATCTTACATTTTTTTTGTTTTGAGATTTTTGTATATTGTATGAGACTGGTGTTCAATTTCATTTTTTTGCATAAGGATACTCCGTTTTCCTAGCACCATGTTTAAGAGACTGTTCTTTCTCTATTGCATGTTCTTGGTGCCCTTGTCAAAGATCAGTTGACTGAATGTATGGACTTATTTATGAATTCTCTATTCTATTCTATTGGTCTGTAGGTCTGTTTTTTTGCCACTATCATACTGTTTTGATTAGTTTTGTAATATAATTTAAAGTCAGAAAGTGTGATGCCTCTAGTTTTGTTCTTTTTGCTCAAGATTGATTTAGCTATTTGGGGACTATTGTTGTTCCATTTGCGCTGTAGGATTGTTATTTGTATTTCTATAGAAATGCTTTTGGAATTTTGATAGGGGTTGCACTGAATATGTAGATCATTTTGGGTATTATGGTCAATTTAACAATGTTAATTCTTCCAATTCATGAACGTGGGGTATCTATCCATTTATTTATGTCTTTTTAAATTTCCCTAATCAGTGTTTTATACTTTTCAGTGTATAAGTCTTTCACCTTTTAATTACTAATTTTTTGTTTTCTTGTTAATGTAAATGGAATTGTTTTTCCAATTTCCCTTTTAGATAGTTTGTTGTTTATATATAGAAATCTTACTGACTTCTGTATGTTGATTTTGTATTCTACAACTTTACTGAATTTGTTTATTAATACTATCATGATTTTTTTGTGGAAACTTTATGGTTTTCTTTGTGTGTGATTTTGTCATATCCAGTCATTTTACTTCTTTCCCAAATTGGATGCATTTTATTTATTTTTCTTGCTTAATTGCTCCAGTTAGGAGTTCCAGAACTGTGTTCAATAGCAATGGTGTTAGTAGGCATCCTTGCCTTATTCCTAATCTTTCAGGAAAACTTTCTATTTTGCCTGAGGTCTGGGGCTGATTGTGGACTTGTGTGATAGTCATGCTGGGTTTCTTGAGGGACATGCATGGTGGTGCTGGCTGGGGTGACATTAGGGTGTAGAGGATGGTGGGTGACTCAGCTGGGGTTTGGGAAGACATAAACTGTGGGGTCAGTGATGTTGAAAGCTGGGAGTGGGCACACAGGGCTATGCTGGCACTGGTTTTCTCAGTTGCAGAGTCTCTTGGGGTCCTCTGTAGAGTAGGCCACTGAACACCACAGTGGCATCATGGGAGGGGAAAAGTAATTATTTTGAACTATGTCAGAGCATTCCGTTATTACCAAGCCCTGCCCTCAGGAAAGAAAAAACTATTTCACCAGAGTCTAACCTTCTGGGGTTTTATCATAGCCAATTCTACTTGGTAAAATGGGAAAACCCAACTCTTAAACGTTCATTAGCCATGCTCTTCCACATAAGGGGAAAAAAAAGAGAAGCACTGGTTAAAGTAACAGTCAAGCTGCATAGGCTCACCAAAAGAGTGAGATCTAATCACAGAATTATAGAACATTTACCCTGCTTTCACCTCTTACCATGATTTTACTAAAGGCTTATTTACTACCATAGTTCCATTTACCCAGTACATCATGTCCATCTTTCAAAAAACTGACAGGATATACTAAAAGGCAAAAAATGCAATTTGAGGAGACTGAACTAGCATCAGATTCAGAGTCAAATACAGCAGAAATGTTGGAATTACTGGATCAGAAATTTAAACAACTATGAATAATATGCTAGGGCATTAATGGAAAAAGTGGACAGCATGCAATGACACATAGATAATATAAGCTGGGAGATAAAATTTTTTTAAGTGAGACCTTTTAATCAAAGGTCTCATTCTGTTGCCCAGGCTGAAGTGCAGTGGCATGATCATAGCTTACTGTAACCTCAGCCACCTGGGCTCAGGCAACTCCCAACTCAGCCTCCTGAGGAGTTAGGACTATAGGCACACGCCACCATGCCCAGCTTTTTTTTTTTTTTTTTTTTTTTTTAAAGAGTCAAGATCTCACTATATTGTTGCCCAGGCTGATCTTGAGCTCCTGGCCTCAAGCAGTCCTCTTGCCTCAGCCTCCCACGGCACTGGGATTATAGGCGAGAGCCATTGTGCCCAGCCCAATATTCTAAGAAACAATAAAATAGAAATGTCAAAATTTAAAACACGGTAACAGAAGTGAACGCTGCTGTTGACAGGCTCATTAGTAGACCAGATAGCTGAGGAAATAATTTCAACTTGAGGATATGACAATAGTAACTTCCAAAAGTGAAAAGCAATTTAAAGAATACTGGGGAAAAAGTGAACAGAGTATCTAAAACCGTGGGACAACTACAAAAAGGTATAATATACATGTAATTGGGATATCAGAAGGGAAAAGAAAGTGAGGAGGAATGGAAGCAGTATTTGAAACAATGATGACTGAGAATTTTCCCCAAATTAGTGACAGACACCAAATCCTAGATCCAGGAGGTTTGGAGAATAGGAGAACACCAAGCAAGATAAATGCTTCCCCAAAAAATAAAAACAAAAAATTCTACCTGTGAGTGTTATCATATTCAAATTGCAGTAAATCAAAGAGAAATGAAAAATCCTGAAAGACACCAAAGGGGAAAGAAGCACCGTACCTATATGGGAGCAAAGATTAGAGAAAAACTCACCAACCTAAAATTCTGCACTGTGCAAAGTTATACTTCAAAATGAAGAAATAAAACTTTTCAGATAAACTAAATTGAGGGAATTTGTTGCTATTAGACTTGCCTTGCAGGAAATGTTAAAAGAAGTTCTTTAGAGAGAAGTTAAATGATACAGGTCAGAAACTCAGATCTGTATAACAAAAGGAAGAATTTTGAAGAATGAATAAACATAGATAAAATAGCATATTTTTCTTATTAATTTAACAGATAACAGTTCGTTCAAAATAATAATAGCAACAATGTTTTCTATTATGTATGCTTATGTGTTGACCCTTAAACAGCATGAGTTTGAACTACCCAAGCCCAATGATATGCAGATGTTTTCAACGAAACAGGGATTGAAAATATAGTATTCTCAGGATATAAAACTCATGGATATGGAGGGCTGACTTTTCATATTTGCAGATTCCAAGGGGCCCACTGCAGGACTTGAATATGTGCAGATTTTGCTTTACATGGGGGTCCTGGAACCAATCTCACACATATACCAAGGGATGACTGTATATTTATTTCTAGGTGAAGTGAATGACAGCAATGATAGAAGGGATAGGAAGGCGGAATGAGGAACATTTTGTTATTATAAGGTACTTCACAGCACTACCTGTGAAGCAGTGTAGTGTTATTTGAAACTGGGCTTGGAATAATTATAAATGTGTACTGCAAACTTAGTTTGCAACTATGAAAGTAGAAATAAGAAATATACAGTCATACATCACTTAACAATGAAAATATGTTCTGAGAAATGTGTCCTTAAGCAATTTCATCATTATTTGAACATCAGAGTATACATACACAAACCTAGGTGGTGTAGCCTACTATACACTTAAGCTATATGGTATGGCCTATAGCTCTTAGGCTACAAACCTGTATGCCATGTTACTGTACTGAATACTATAGGCAATTGTAACAAAATGATAAATATTTGTGTATCTAAACGTAACTAAACATAGAAAAGATACATTAAAAATACAGTATTATAATCTTTTGGGACCACTGTCATATATGCAGTCTGTCAGTGAAACATCCTTATACAGCATATGACTGTAATTGATGTGCTAAAAAAGGAGAGAATATGTAATCATATAAAATGCTAATTTAAAACCATCAAATAACCAGGCTAAATAAGAAAACTCACATACATATCATTAGATGGAGAAAAAACTTATTTGACGACATCCATCGCCCATTCATGATGGAACACCATTGTTCTTATTTTGGAATATACATACTGCCGTTACTTTTTAAATAAAATGCATAATTTTCAACTTCTATTCTGTGTATCCACATTAACATTTTCTTTAATTCTTAATACATTTTTTTCTTTGGTTTTTCTTGCTAGTATTAGAAATTTCTTCTGTTGTTGTTTTTTGAGTAAAGTTTTCAGAGGTTGTTTTTTATTGGTCCTTTCCAAAAATTGCTTTAAAATGTATAGATTCGATCTTTTTGTTTTCTATTTTGTTTTCACTTTGACTTCATTTCTTCTTTTATCCTTCTTACTGTGTTTTCGTAGAGAGTGTTTTTGTTTTATTCATCTCCACGTAATTGGTATTGATTTTATTTTTAATCCAGGAGTTATTTAGAAATATTTTTAAAAAATACTTTCCAGGTGGTGCGTGGTGGCTCACGCCTGTAATCCCAGCACTTTGGGAGGCCGAGGTGGGCAGATCGCTTGAGGTCAGGAGTTCGAGACCAGCATGGCCAATATGGTGAAACCCTGTCTTTACTAAAAGTACAAAAATTAGCCAGGCATGGTGGCAAGTGCCTGTAATCCCAGCTACTTGGGAGGCTGAGGCAGGAGAATTGCTTGAACCTGGGAGGTGGAGGTTGCAGTAGGCTGAGATCGTGCCATTGCACTCCAGCCTGGGTGACAAGAGCGAGACTTCATCTCAAAATATATATATGTGTGTGTGTGTGTGTGTGTGTGTGTGTGTGTGTGTGTGTGTGTATACTTTCCAAGTATACTATTTTTCTGTTAGTTTTGCTTAATTTTAAGTGTGTATGTTGTTCAGTGATTTCTGCCTTTGGAATTTGGGATCTTCTTTCTTAATACAGTTTACTAATTGTAACTATTCCTTATTTTTTGAAAAGTATGTTATATGTTTGGTACAAAGTGTGTAATATCATAATAGATATTTCTGTATTTTTTCTAGCATTTTATTATGAAATTTTCAAGAATTCAGAAAAGTTGGAAAGAATTTTACTGTGGAAACTTATATATCCTCTACATATATTCTGTAATTATTTACTATACTTAATCACATGTATTCATTTTTCCATCCCTTTATCCATTATCAATCCATCAGATTTTGATACATGAAAGTAAATTGCATATATCAGTGTATTCCTCCTCCAGGATTTCAACATGCATGTTATTAACTCAAGTTCATTATTTGTTTATCCTTGTTTGTGTGTGTGTTTTGAGATAAAATTTACATGTAACAAAATGCACAGATCTTAAGGGTGACATTTGATAAATTTTGACAAATGCATACACTGAGTATTTTAAACGGCTCTCAAAATTTGCACAGTATCATCATCCCAGAAGGTTATTATATATCCTTGGTCAAACCCTTTACTCCCACCCAAGAGGCAACCACTATTCTGATTTTCTTTCATCATTGATTAGAATCACCTGTTGTGGATCTTGTCTTTCACCACAGATGAGAATCGTCTGTTGTAGAACTTTCTATAAATGTAATCAAATAGTATGTACTCTTTTATATAAGCCTTCTTTCATTCAGCATGTTTTTGTGATTCACCCATGTTGTGTTTATCAATTCATTCCTTTTTATTACTGGACAGTACTCCTATGAGTAAATGTAGCCTTGATTTGTTTGTGTATTCCACTAATGATGGATACTTGGGCTCTTTCTACATTTTGGAAATAAATTTTGGATATAAGTTTTCATTTTCTTGGGTGAATACCTAGGCATGAATGTGCAAAGTCCTTTGATATGTGTATGTTTAGGTTTAGAAGTAACCACAAGACCTTTTTTTCAAAGTATTATTACCATTTTACCTTCCTTCCAACAATGTGTGAGAGTTCCTGTTGTTTCATATCCTTGGTAATATTTGATGTTGTCAATCTTTTTAATTTTAGGCATTCAGGTGGGTATGTAGTGGCATTTAAAATTTTTATTTAGAATTTCCATGATAATCCTAATGGTGTTGAGTGTCTGCTCATGTATGTGTAGGCCATTTATTTTTCATATGGCAAGTGTCTATTCAGATATTTTGCCATTTTTGGTGAATTATCTTTTTTTATTATTGAATTGTAAATATATACCTGTGTATGTTTTTATTATTTTTAAAAAATATAGCAGATAACATTATGCTTAATATATATGCATTTTATTACTGCTAGAAACTAGGTGCTGGCAAAAGGTTTTCTTTTTTTTTAATTATACTTTAATTTCTGGGATACATGTGCAGAACATGCAGGTTTGTTACGTAGGTATACATGTGCCAAGCTGCACCCATCAACCCATCATCTATATTAGGTATTTCTCCTAATGCTGTCCCTCCTGTATCCCCCTACCCCATAACAGGCCGCAGTGTGTGATGTTTCCTTCCCTGTGTCCATGCATTCTCATTGTTCAGCTCCCACTTATGAGTGAGAACATGCGGTGTTTAGTTTTCTGTTCCTGTGTTAGTTTGCTGAGAATGATGGTTTCCGGCTTCATCCATGTCCCTGTAAAGGACATGAACTCATCCTTTTTTGTGGCCGTATAGTATTCCACGATGTATATATGCCACATTTTCTTTATCCAGTCTATAATTGATGGGCATTTGGGTTGGTTCCAAGTCTTTGCTATTGTGAACAGTGCTGCAATAAACACACATGTGCATGTGTCTTTATAGTAGAATGTTTTATAATCCTTGGGGTATATACCCAGTAATGGGATTGCTCAGTCAAATGGCATTTCTAGTTCTAGACCCTTGAGAAGTTGCCACACTGTCTTCCACAATGGTTGAACTAATTTACACTCTCACCGACAATGTAAAAGTGTTCCTATTTCTCCACATCCCCTCCAGCATCCATTGTTTCCTGACTTTTTAATGATCGCCATTCTAACTGGCATGAGATGATATCTCATTGTCGTTTTGATTTGCATTTCTTTAATGACCATTGATGATGAGCCTTTTATCATATGTTTGTTGGCCGCATAAATGTCTTCTTTTGAGAAGTGTCTGTTCATATATCTTTGCCCACTTTTTGAAGGGGTTGTTTGTTTTTTCTTCTTGTAAATTTAAGTTCCTTGTAGATTCTGGATATTAGCCCTTTGTCAGATGGATAGATAGCAAAACATTCTCCCATTCTGTAGGTTGCCTGTTCACTCTGATGATAGTTTCTTTTGCTATGCAGAAGCTCTTTAGTTTAATTACATCTGATTTGTCAATTTTGTCTTTTATTGCCATAGTTTTGATATTTTAGTCATGAAGTCTTTGCCCATGCCTGTGTCCTGAATGGTATTGCCTAGGTTTTCTTCTAGGGTTTTTATGATTTTAGACCTTACATTTAAGTCTTTAATGCATCATGAGTTAATTTTTGTATAAGGTGTAAGGAAGGGGTCCAGTTTCAGTTTTCTGCATATGGCTAGCCAGTTTTCTCACCACCATTAATTAAATAGAGAATCCTTTCCCTGTTTCTGGTTTTTGTCAGGTTTGTCAAAGATCAGATGGTTGTAGATGTGTGACATTATTTCTGAGGGCTGTGTTCTCTTCCATTGGTCTGTATATCTGATTTGGTACCAGTACCATGCTGTTTTGGTTACTGTAGCCTTGTACTATAGTTTGAAGACAGGTAGCGTGATGCCTCCAGCTTTGTTCTTTTTGCTTAGGATTCTCTTGGCTATACAGGCTCCTTTTTGGTTCCATATGAAATTTAAAGTAGTTTTTTCTAATTCTGTGAAGGAAGTCATTGGTAGCTTGATGGGGATAGCATTGAATTTATAAATTACTCGTGGCAGTATGGCCATTTTCACGATACTGATTCTTCCTATCCATGAGCATGGAATGTTTTCATTTGTGTGTGTCCTCTCTTACTTCCTTGAGCAGTAGTGTGTAGTTCTCCTTGAAGAGGTCCTTCACATCCCTTGTAAGTTGTTTTGCTACTTATTTTATTCACTTTGTGGCAATTGTGAATGGGAGTTCACTCATGATTTTACTCTCTGTTTGTCCGTTATTGGTGTATAGGAATGCTTGTGATTTTTTCACATTGATTTTGTATCCTGAGACTTTGCTAAAGTTGCTTATCAGCTTAAGGAGATTTTGGGCTTAGACGATGGGGTTTTCTAAATATACAGTCACATCATCTACAGACAGTTTGACTTCCTCTCCTCCTATTTGAATACCCTTTATTTCTTTCTCTTGCCTGATTGTCCTGGCCAGAACTTCCAATACTATGTTGAATAGGAGTAGTGAGAGAAGGCATCCTTGTCTTTGCCGGTTTTCAAAGGGAGTGCTTTCAGCTTTTGCCCATTCAATATGATCTTGGCTGTGGGTTTGTCATAAATAGCTCTTATTATGTTGAGATACGTTCCATCAATACCTAGTTTATTGAGAGTTTTTAGCATGAAGGGGTGTTGAATTTTATGGAAGGCCTTTTCTGCATCTATTGAGATAATCTTGTGGTTTTTCTCATTGGTTCTGTTTATGTGATCGATAGTACCGATTTGTGTATGTTGAACCAACCTTGCATTCCAGGGATGAAGCCGACTTGATCATGAGGGATAAGCTTTTTAATGTGCTGCTGGATTCGGTTTGCCAGTATTTTATTGAGGATTTTCGCATCAGTGTTCATCGGGGATATTGGCCTGAAATTTTGTTTTTTTGTTGTGTCTCTGCCTAGTTTTGGTATCAGGATGATGCTGGCCTCATAAAATGAGTTAAGGAGGAGTCCCTGTTTTTCTATTGTTTGAAGTAGTTTTAGAAGGAATGGTACCAGCTCCTCTTTGTACCTCTGGTAGAATTTGGCTATGAATCCGTCTGGTCCTGGGCTTTTTTTTTTGGTTGGTAGGCTATTACTGCCTCAATTTCAGAACTTTTTATTGGTATATTCAGGTTTTCTTCTTCTTTCTGCTTTAGTCTTGGGAGGGTGTATGTGTCCAGGAATTTATCCATTTCTTCTAGATTTTCTAGTTTATTTGCATAGAGGTGTTTATAGTATTCTCTGATGGTAGTTTGTATTTCTGTGGGATAAGTGGTAATATCTTCTTTATCATTTTTTATTGTGCCTATTTGATTATTATCTCTTTTCTTCTTTATTAGTCTGGCTAGTAGTCTATTTATTTTGTTAATCTTTTCAAAAAGCCAGCTCCTGGATTCACTGATTTTTTTTTTGAAGGGTTTTTCGTGTCTCTGTCTCCTTCAGTTCTGCTCTGATGCTAGTTATTTCTTGTCTTCTGCTAGCTTTTGAATTTGTTTGCTCTTGGTTCTCTAATTCTTCTAATTGTGATGTTAGGGTATTGATTTTAGATATTTCCTGCTTTCTCCTGTGTGCATTTAGTGCTATAAATTTCCCTCTAAACACTGCTTTGGCGGTGTCCCAGAGATTCTGGTACATTTTGTATTTGTTCCTATTGATTTCAAAGAACTTACTTATTTCTGCCTTAATTTTGTTATTTACCCAGTTTTTTCAGTTTCCATGTAGTTGTGCAGTTTTGAGTGAGTTTCTTAATCCTGAGTTCTAATTTGGTTGCATTGTGGTCTGAGAGACTGTTATGATTTCTGTTCTTTTGCATTCGCTGATGAGTGTGTTACTTCCAATTATGTGGTCAGTTTTAGAATAAGTGTGGTGTGGTACTGAGAAGAATGTATATTCTGTTGATTTGGGGTGGAGAGTTCCGTACATGTCTATTAGGTCCACTTAGTCCAGAGTTGAGTTCAAGTCCTGAATATTCTTGTTAATTTTCTGTCTCGTTGATCTGTCTAATATTGACAGTGGGGTGTTAAAGTCACCCATTATTATTGTGTGGGAGTCTTAAGTCTCTTTGTACATCTCTAAGAACTTGCTTTATGAATCTGGGTGCTCCTGTATTTATTGGGTGTATATATATTTAGGATAGTTAACTCTTCTTGTTGCATTTATCCCTTTACCATTATGTAATGCCCTTCTTTGTCTCTTTTGATCTTTGTTGGCTATAAGTCTGTTTTATCAGAGACTAGGATTGCAACCCCTGCTTTCTTTTTGCAATTTGCTTGGTAGATCTTCCTCCATCCCTTTATTTTGTGCCTATTTTTGTCTTTGCACATGAGACGGGCCTCCTGAATACAGCACACCAGTGGTTCTTGACTCTATCCAATTTGCCAGTCTGTGTCTTTTAATTAGGGCATTTAGCCCATTTACATTTAAGGTTAATATTGTTATGTGTGAATTTCATCCTATCATTATTATTCGAGCTGGTTATTTTGCCGGTTAGTTGATTCAGTTTCTTCATAGTGTTGATGGTCTTTACAGTTTGATATGTTTTTGCAGTGGCTGGTACCAGTTTTTCCTTTCCATATTTAGTGCTTCCTTCAGGAGCTCTTATAAGGCAGGCCTGGTGGTGACAAAATTGCTCAGCATTTGCTTGTCCATAAAGGATTTTATTTCTCCTTTGCTTATGAAGCTTACTTTGACTGAATATGAAATTCTGAGTTGAAAATTCTTTTCTTTAAGAATGTTGAATATTGGCCACTACTCTCTTCTGGCTTGTAGGGTTTTTGCAGATAAAGCTGCTGTTAGTCTGATGGGCTTCCCTTTGTGGATAACCCGACCTTTCTCTCTGGCTGCCCTTAACATTTTTTCCTTCATTTCAACCTTAGTGATTCTGATGATTATGTGTCTTTGGGTTGCTCTTCTAGAGGAGTATCTTTCTGATGTTCTCTGTATTTCCTGAATTTCAGTGTTGGCCTGTCTTGCTAGGTTGGGGAAGTTTTCATGGATAATATCCTGAAGAGTGTTTTCCAACTTGGTTCCATTCTCTCTGTCACTTTCAGGCACACCAATCAAATGTAGTTTTGTTCTTTTCACATATTCCCATATTTCTTGGAGGCTTTGCTCATTCCTTTTTTTCTCTAATCTTGTCTTCATGCTTTATATCATTTAGTTGATCTTCAGTCTCTGATGTCCTTTCTTCCACTTGATTGATTCAGCTGTTGATACTTGTGTATGCTTCACGAAGTTCTTGTGCTGTGTTTTTCAGCTCCATCAGGTCATTTATGTTCTTCTCTGAACTGGTTGTTCTAGTTAGCAATTCCTCTAACCTTTTTTCAAGGTTCTTAGCTTCCTTGCGTTCGGTTATAAGATGCTCCTTTAGCTCAGAGGAATTTGTTATTACCCACCTTCTGAAGCCTACTTCTGTTAATTTGTCAAACTCATTCTCCATCCAGTTTTATTCCCTTGCTGGCAAGGAGTTGCGATCCTTTGGAGGAGAAGAGGCCTTCTGGTGTTTGGAATTTTCAGCCTTTTTGCGCTGGTTTTTCCTCATCTTCCTGGATTTATCTACCTTTGGTCTTTGATGTTGCTTACCTTCGGATGGGGTTTCTGTGTGAATGTCCTTTTTGCTGCTGTTGATGCTATTCCTTTCTGTTTGTTAATTTTTCTTCTAACAGGCCCCCCTGCTTCAGGTCTGCTGGAGTTTGCTGAAGGTCCACTCCAGACCCTGTTTGCCTGGGTATCACCAGTGGATGCTGCAGAACAGCAAAGATTGCTGCCTTTTTTTTCCCCTGAATGCTTTGTCCCAGAGGGGTACCTACCAGATACCAGCCAGAGCTCTCCTGTATGAGGTGTTTGTTGACTCCTGCTGGGAGGTGTCTCCCAGTCAGGAGGCACGGGGGTCAGGGACCCACTTGAGACCGCAGTTTGTCCTTTATTTGAGCTCCAGCACTGTGCTAGGAGATCCGCTGCTCTCTTCAGAGCCAGGAGGCTGGAACATTTAAGTCTTCTGAAGCTGTGCCCTCAGCCATCCCTTCCCCCAGGTGCTCTGCCCCAGGGAGATGGGAGTTCTATCTGTAAGCCCCAGACTGGGGCTACTGCCTTTCTTTCAGATATGCCCTGCCCAGAGAGGAGTCTAGAGAGGCAGTCTGGCTACAGGAGCTTTGCTGAGCTGTGATGCCTCCACCCAGTTCCATCTTCCCAGTTGCTTTGTTTACGCTGTGAAGGGAAAATTGCCTAACCAAGCCTCAGTAATGGCAGGCACCTCTCCCCACACCAAGCTTGAGCTTCCCAGGTCGACATCAGACTGCTATGCTGGCAGCAAGAATTTCAAGCCAGTGGATGTTAGCTTGTTGGCCTCCATGGGGGTGGGATCTGCTGAGCAAGACCACTTGGCTCCCTGGCTTCAGCCGCCTTTCCAGGGTAGTGAATGATTCTGTCTCATTGGTGTTCCAGGCGCCATTGGGGTATTAAAAAAACACTCCTGCAGCTAGCTCGCTGTCTGCCCAAATGGCCACCCAGTTTTGTGCTTGAAACCCAGGGCACTGGAGGCATAGGCACCTGAGGGAATCTCCTGGTCTGCGGGTTGCGAATACCTTGGGAAAAGCGTAGTATCTGGGCTGGAGTGCACCATTCCTCAAGGCACAGTCCCTCAAGGCTTCTCTTGGCTAGGGGAGGGAGTTCCCCAAACCCTTGTACTTCCTGGGTGAGGCAACACCCCACCCTGCTTTGGCTCGCCCTCCGTGGGCTGCACCCACTGTCTAACCAGTCCCAATGAGATGAGCCAGGTACCTCTGTTGGAAATGCAGAAATCACCCGCCTTCTGCGTTGATCTCGCTGGGAGCTGCAGAATGGAGCTGTTCCTTTCAGCCATCTTGCCAGTCACTGAACGTTTTTTTTAAAAAGGACCAGGTTGTGAACATTTTAGGGTTTATGGGCCTAAAGTGAGGGTCTATATTTAAGGCTTTGTGAGTCTCACTTATTCAACTATCTATCTTTGTAGCATTAGGGGGTCACAGAGAATACATAAATGAATTTGTGTGACCATGTTCAAATAACATTTTATTTGAGCAGTGGGCTATGGGCTGTAGTTGGCCTAACGCTGCTTTAACAATTAAAGTCATAATTGAAATGCCTCTTTATTTCTAAAATATTTTCCTTTCCTCTAAGATACCATTTTTAAAATATTTTAATTTCATTCCTAAGTATTACCTATTTTTATATACCTATATATAGAACCTGTATAACCTATATATTACTTATACATCTCTGCATATATATAACATAGATATTATATATATAATCGATCGATCGATCGATCGATAGATAGAATGATATACATTTTTTGAGACACATGGTCTCACTCTGTTGCCCAGGGTGGGGTGCAATGGTGCAATCTCACCTCACTACAGCCTCAAGCTACCAGGCTCAGGCAGTCTACCCACCTCAGCCCCCCAAGTAGCTGGGACTACAGGCACATGCCACCCTGTCTAGATAATTTTTGTATTTTTTGTAGATATGGGATTTTGCCATGTTGCCCAGACTGGTCTCAAACTGCTGAGCCAAAGCAATCCACCCACTTCGGCCTCCCAAAGTGCTGGGATTATGGGCATGTGGAAAAAAAAAGCAAAAATTAGCCAGACATGGTGACATGTGCCAGTAATCCCAGCTATTCAGAAAGCTGAGGTGGGAAAATTGCTTGAGCCCAAGAGGTTGAGGCTGCAGTGAGCCATGATTGCACCTCTGCACTCTAAACTGGGCAACAGAGTGAGACCCTGTCTCAGAAAATATATATATAAGAAGAATATTCTGTAATATATTCAAGAATTACCCTATTGTTGCCCATATACGTTTTTCCCCTTTCTGTTGTTTTTGTTATTGCCACAGACAAGAACTTTGTTTATATGACATTGTATATATGTAATTTTGCAGGGCAGAAAACCAAACTGGCCTCCTAGGCATGCAACCCTGTGCTCAGAAGGGTTCAACACTGGTTTAAGTAGACTATTGCTATCTTGAAATTGTTAATACATTTGAATGAAGGACCCTGCATTTTCTTTTCTTATTTTGTATAAATTTAAGGGTTGAGGTACAAGTGCAATTTTGTTACAAAAATATATTTCATAGTGGTGTAGTCTGGGCTTTTAGTGTATCTATCACTGATATAATGTTCATTATACCCATTAAGTCATTCTCATCATTCACCACCCTGCTTGCAGTTATGATTCTTCATTGTCTATCCTCTATGTCCATTGTCCACACTCTATGTCCATGTGTACACATTATTTAGCTCCCACTTATAAGAAAGAAGATGCAGTATTTGTCTGTTTCTGAATTATTTCACTTAAAATAATGGCCTTCACTTCCACCCATGTTGCTGCAAACGTACATGATTTCATTTTTTAAATGACTGAAAAGTATTTCCTTGTGTGTATGTATCACATTTTCTTCATCCAGTCATCTGTTGATGGACACTTAGGTTGATTCTTTATCTTTCCTATTGTGAATAGTGCTGTGATAAACATACAAGTGCAGGTATCTTTTTGATAAGATGATTTCTTTTCCTTGGGGTAGATATCCAGTAGTGATATTGCTGGATCAAATGGCAGTTCCATTTGTAGTTCTTTGAGAAATACTCATTCTGTTTTCCATAGAGGTTGTACTATTTACATTCCCACCAACGTTCTATAGGTATTCCCTTTTCTCTGCATCCCCATCAACATCTTTTTTTTATCTTTTTAATAATAGCCATGCAAATTATGTACCCAGTCTTGCTTAGAAATGGAAATTTTTGGGCCAAAGGCTATGTGCATTCTGATTTTAATAGAACACTGCAGTTTTTATAGTATATTTACACTCTGCCAACAGTTATGACAGTTCTCTTTCCCTCAAATAGGATGCTATTGAAAAAAATACATTTTCCATGTTTTCATAGGCTGCTTATTCAAATATATAAACTTGTGTTTTACTTCATGAGTTAAAAATCAGACTTAATTTTCATCCAAACCTCCATTTCCAACTTATAACATAAAATTCTATCTAGTCACACTCTTGAAAATGGCAGATAGGAGGCAGGACTAAATTGCAGCTCCCACTTGGACAGACAGAGCAGTGTGTGGAGACTTGCATTGTGAACTTTTGCTCCACGAACTACTGCAGGACTATACCAGGAAAGCTGAGAGAACCCACAGACCCTCTGAAGGAAGTGGATTGCTCCTACAGGACCTGGGAGACAGTCCAAATACAGTGAGTGCCCAAATTGTGAAAGTGGGAAAGGAGGATGGTCCACCCCCAAACACACACAGGGGAACTTGAAGTTCCAGATCATGGGGGAAGGATTTGACCTTACCTGGAGCTGAGTCATTTTAGAGAGCAGCGTGAAATACAGGGGTAGAGGAGGCTGCGGGAGAACCCCTGTGGGCTCTCTGGTCCCCCGGGAAGCCATTTTTGACTTGTCTCACAGGGGTCCTTCCAGAGGGCTGCCATAGAAACTGGGAAAGACCACAGGGAGAAGGAAACCTCCAGCAGAACTTTGTAACAATTCCAACCAAACACGAAGTCTCCTGGCCAGAACTTGAGGGATAGCATGAATCCAGTGTTCAGGCTCAACAAGCAAGGAGGTGTGAAAGCCCTCCTTGCTTTCTCAGCAGGGAGGCTGGTAGCCTCGGGCACGTTCTCAGCTCAGCTCGCCCACTGCCTGGAAACAAACTTAGTGCTGTCCCAGGGCACAGTGGGAGTGACACCAGTCTTTTGGGTTGCATGGGAGCTTGGTAAGGCCTGTGACTGTCAGCTTTTCCCCACTTCCCTGACAACCTGTAGGACACAGCAGAGACAGCCATAATCCTCCTGGGAACATAACTGCATTGCGGCAGCAAGCCCCACCCAAGGAGAATCTGAGTTTAGACACGCCTAACCCTGCCCCCACCTGATGGTTCTTCCCTAGTCACCCTGGTAGCTGAAGACAAAGGTCATACTCTGTTGGCTGTTCTTGGGCCCCACTCACTGCCAGATCCTCCCCTGCTACTACAGTTGGTTCTCTCTTGAAAATGCTACCTCCTGACAGGAGGCCAACCAACACAAAACTAGTGTATTAAATGACTACAACTAAGGACCCTTACAGAGTCCATTTCATTCCCTTGCCGTCTTCACGGCTGGCATCCACGGCTGAGAGACCTGAAGAAAGTTCATATTACAGATATCTGTGTAGACACCCCCCAGTACCAGCGCGGAGCCTGGTAATCCTGCTGTGTGGCTAGATCCAGAAGAGAACAGTCATTACAGTTCAGCTCTCAGGAAGCCACATCCCTAGGAAAAGACGGAGAGTACTACATCAAGGGAACAGCCCATGAGACAAAAGAATCTGAACAGCAGCTTTGAGTGCCAGATCTTCCCTCTGACATAGCCTACCCAAATGAAAAGGAACCAGAAAAACAATTCTGGTAATATGGCAAAAGAAGGTTCTTTAACACCCCCACCAAAAAATCACACTAGCTCACCAGCAATGAATCCAAACCAAGAAGAAATCTTTGATTTGCCTGAAAAGGAATTCAGAAGGTCAATTATTAAGCTAATCAAGGAGGCACCTGAAAAAGGTGAGCTCCAATTTAAGGAAATAAAAAAAAGATAGAAGATATGAGGGAGAAAATCTTCAGTGAAATAGGTAGCATAAATAAAAAACAATGACAGCTTTAGGAAATAAAGGACACAGGAATGCAAAATGTACTGGAAAGTGTCAGCAATAGATCTAACAAGCGGAAGAAAGAACTTCAGAACTTGAAGACAAGGTTTTAAAATTAACCCAAGTCAACAAAGACAAAGAAAAAAGAATTTTAAAAAATGAACAAAGCCTCCAAGAAATTTGGGATTATGTTAAATGACCAAACCTAAGAATAATTGACATTCTGAGGAAGACAAGAAGTCTAAAAGTTTGGAAGACATATTTGGGGGAATAATCAAGGAAAACTTCCCCAGCCTTGCTAGAGATCTAGACATCCGAATACAAGAAGCTCAAAGAACACCTGGGAAATTCAACACAAAAAGATCATTGCCTAGGCACATTGTCATCAGGTTAACTAAAATCAAGACGAAGAAAAGAATCTTAAGAGCTGTGAGGTAAAAGCACCAGGTAAACTATAAAGGACAACCTATCATTTTAACAGCAGATTTCTTAGCAGAAACCCTGCAAGCTAAAAGGGATTAGGGCCCTATCTTCAGCCTCCTTAAACAAAACAATTATGAGCCAAGAATTTTGTTTCCTAATGTAAATCACGAGTTAATGAGTGCAGCACACCAACATGGCACATGTATACATATGTAACAAACCTGTACCTTGTGCACATGTACCCTAGAACTTAAAGTATAATAAAAAAAAAAGAAACATAACACCTACGTCCTTGCTTCTGAGTAGATTAGTGAATAGTCTGTGTTCCCACTACTGATCATATAAATATTTTTAGCAAAATTTGTTTCCAGTGAAACTAAGTTTAATAAATGAAGGAAAGATACAGTCCTTTTCAGACAAACATGCTGAGAAAATTTGCCACTACCAAGCCCTAAAAGCACTGCTAAAAGGAACTCTAAATCTTTTTTTTTTTTTTTTTTTTTTTTTT
>NW_016803231.1:15288-61562 GCF_001698545.2 Rhinopithecus bieti | reverse complement strand
AAAAAAAAAAAAAAAAAAAAAGAAATGAAAAATAACAGTGACACAACCTATCAAAACCTCTGAGATACAGCAAAGGTGGTGCAAAGAGGAAAGTTCATAGTCTTAAATGCCTTCATGAAAAAGTCTGAAAGAGCACAAATAGACAATCTAAGATCACACCTCAATGAACTAGAGAAGTAAGAACAAACCAAACCCAAACCCAGCAGAAGAAAAGAAATAACCAAGATAAGAGGAGAAGTAAATGAAATAGAAACCAAAAAAAAAAAAAAAAAAACAGAAAAATGAAACAAAATGCTGGTTCTTTGAAAAGATAAATAAAATTCATAGACCATTAATTCTATTGATTGGGAAGATCCAAATAAGCTCAATCACAAAACAGGAGATATTACAACTGACACCACAGAAATACAAAAGATCATTCAAGGGTACTATGAACACCTTTACGTTCATAAACTAGAAAACCTAGAGGATATGGATACATTTCTGAAAATATACAACCCTCCTAGCTTAAATCGGGAAGAATTAGAAAGCTGAACAGACAAATAACAAGCAGCGAGATTTAATGGTGATTTTAAAAATTACCAACAACAACAGAAAAGTCCAGGACCAGACAGATTCACAGCTGAATTCTATCAGACATTCAAAGAAGAATTGGTACCAATTCTAGTGACAGTGTTCCACAAGATAGAGAAAGAGGGAATCCTCCCTAAATCATTCTGTGAAGCCAGTATCACCCTAATATCAAAACCAGGAAAGAACCTAACAAAAAAGAAAACTACAGACAAATATCCCTGATGAACAGACCAGTATCCCTGATGTTTAGTAGACTTGAGCATCTGATTTTGGTATCCATCTGGGGATAGTGAAACCATCCCCAAACAAATACCAAGGGTGACTGTGTATGTAATACACACACATGCATTTATATACCCATATATATGTATGCATGTGTATATACATATATATTTTCTAGCTCTGTTCATTGACGAGGCGTGAAAAGAATGCCCAACTCAGTAGCAAAGAGCAGCTCTAGTGCTTATTGATTTGGGGTTTGAAATACCTTTTCTCAGTAAAAGAAACAAGAACTTCTTGGGGAAATGGCTAATTCCTGATCTGAGTGACTAAATATAGCCCTAAATTTATTTAATTAATTCCAGCTATGAATGTCTAAAAATAGCTCTAAATTTAGACCATGTACCTTCCAAATAGAGAAGATGAAAAGTTAATGAATTTATGTCTTCCTATCTATTATGCTAAAGAACAATCTTAGTTCCTAAATGGACCAAGCATCTTTTCTTGTACTTTTACAAATCTTCTAAATGATCCTAGTGGACCACCCCACCATCCCAAGCAAACTTAACTGTGATAAAAGTTAGGAATCCTGGGAGAGATACTTTTACGTTTCACATTTACCAATGACAGACTTGAACTTAGAGTTGCTGAAATCCAGTTTTAAGAAGAAAATATTTGATCTGACAGCATTATTCACAAAGCCATTTACCTGACAGATACTTCTCATATTCCTAGGTTGGGAGTTACAATGCCTTCACTTCTTCTTTTTATGCTAGAAAAGTTATCTGCCAGAAGGAATCAAAATAAAAGTTTCTGTGTTAAAAACTGCACTCTCTAAGCAGCTCCTGTTTTTATACTGTGAGGAAAATATAGCTCTCAGAGCTTGACTTCTCTGATATTCTATAATTATTTATTGCATGAATTAAAATCTAGTGCTTTTTTTCTTTACAGGGGCTATTTTATTTGTTGTACTTCTGTGAAGGCAGGGAATGAGACGGGTGTAGCTCATATTACCAAAGCATCACCTTGATTTGACATTCTTCCTTGAAGGATAGGATCAGAATTGATTTACCTGAGGGTGAAATACAAGCCTCTTATATTCTGTGAATTAAAATGGTCCTTGTGCCTCCCTCAGTACTGATTTTCAGTCCAATGTCAGCATTCTTGGTAAGAATAGTGCTAAATTCATACATACCTGTTGCTGTGGCTGGATATTTAGTTACATGGTACTTACCTATCACACAGTGAAGTTCACTCCCAATCATCTTCCACATAAGGTCAGTAACTTTAATTGGATGTGACTCTAGCCCATATTTGATTGGAAGGTAAAAGAAGTATGCTGCCATTACTCAATTTTTTTATTTTAATATTCTCTTTTCCATTTGTTAGATTGAGATATACTATCAGTGAATAGTAGTAATAGTTGACCATTTATTGAATGTCTACTTTAGTGTGTGGTGTCAGGATTGTTATAGTAATCATTTCAAACCTCCCAAAGCTCTGAAAGGAAATATACATTGTCCTGACTTTTAAGATGAAGAAACTGAGATTCAGAGAAGTTAAATAACCTCCCCAGGGTTTATACACATGGTATGTGCTGGAGCCAGAATTCAAGTATAGGTACTTCTGATTTTAGAGTTTTTATTTCTATTCTTTGACTTATCAAAGTAAGCTCCATGTAAATAGCTGAGGCTTAAACTGAAGTTCACCAGTGCCGTTTTCAGTTGCATTTATTGTTGTATTCTTTGAAAATTTTAACATTTGCATAAATTTTAGATGAAATTGTATTCTAGGAATACAGTCTTTTGTGAATAGAACTTTCTTATTTAAATTGAGGCTGGGCATGGTGGGCTCACACCTGTAATATTACCAAGCACTTTGGGAGGCTGAGGTAGGAGGATCACTTGAGCCCAGGAGTTCAAGAACAGTGTGGGCAACATAGCGAGACCCCGTCTTTTCAAAAAAAAAATTAAAAATTAAATTGACTAATATGGTATGAACGCAAAAGCATAAGATTTGAAGATTAAAGGCTTAGGTTTCAAGTTCCATAGTACAAATTACCAACTGTATGACCTTGGGAAGGTCGCCTAACTATCTTGAGCCTTAGATTTTGCATTTTTTTAGTTTTAATTTTTGTGGGCACATAGTAGGTGTATATGTTTATGGGTATATGAGATATTTTGATACAGGTATATAATGCATAATAATCACCTCAGGGTAAATGGGATGTCCATCACCTGAAGCATTTATCCTCTCTGTGTCACAAACAATCCAATTATACTCCTTTAGTTATTTAAAAATATACAATAAATTGTTGACCTTAGTCACTCTGTTATGGTATCAAATACTAGATCTGATTCATTCTATCTAACTATATTTTTGTACTTACTAATGACTCCCACTTCCCCACTACCCTTCCCAGCCTCTGATAACCGTCAGTCTACCCTCTGTCTCCATGAATTCAGTTGTTGTAATTTTTAGCTCCCAAACATAAGTGAAAACAAGGAAAGTTTGTCTTACTTCACCTGGTTTATTTCACTTAACATAATGACCTCCAGTTCCACCTGTGTTGTTGCAGATGCTAAGATCTCATTCCTTTTTATTGGTGAATATATTCCATTCTGTATATATACCACGTTTTCTTTATCTGTTTATCTCTTGGTGGACACTTAGGTTGCTTCCAAATCTTGGCTGTTATGAATAGTGCTGTAATAAACATGAGAGAACAGATACCTCTTCGATATACTGATTTTTCTTTTGGGTATATACCCACCAGTGGGATTGCTGGATCATATGGTAGCTCTGTTTCTAGTTTTTTGAGAAACCTCGAAACTGTTCTTCATAGTGGTTTTACTAATTTATAGTACATTCCCACCAATAGTGCATGAGGGTTCCCTTTTCTCCACATCCTCACCAGCATTTGTTATTGCCTTTTGGATAAAAGCCATTTTAACTGGGGTGAGATGATATCTCATTGTAGTTTTGATTTGCATTTTTCTGTTATCAGTGATGTTGAGTACCTTTTCAAACACCTGTGTGCCATTTGTATGTCTTTTCTTGCGAAATGTCTATTCAGATCTTTTGCCCATTTTTAAATTAGATTATTAGATTTTTTTTTTTCCCACAGAGTTCTTTGAGCTCTTATATATTCTGGTTGTTACACCTTTGTCAGATGGATAGTTTGTAAATATTTTCTCCCATTCTGTGGGTTGTTTCTTCACTTTGTTGATTCTTTCCTCTGCTATGCAGAAGCTTTTTAACTTGATGTGATCCCATTTGTCCATTTTTTGCTTTGGTTGCCCATGCTTATGGGATTACACTCAAGATTTTTTTTCTTTTTTTTTGAGTCGGTGTCTCACTCTGTTGCCCAGGCTGGAGTGCAGTGGCTCAATCTTGGCTCATCGCAACCTCCGCCTTCCAGGTTCAAGCAAATCTCTTGCCTCAGCCTCCTGAGTAGCTGGGACTACAGGCACATGCCACCATGTCTGGCTAATTTTTTCATTTTTGGTAGAGACAGGGTTTCATTATGTTGACCAGGCTGGTCTCGAATTCCTGACCTCGTGATCTGCCCGCTTTAGCCTCCCGAAGTGCTGGGATTACAGGAGTGAGCCACCACACCTGGCCTACACTCAAGAAATCTTTGCTCAGTCCAGTGTACTGGAGAATTTCTTTAGTGTTTCCTTGTAATAGTTTCATAGCTTGAGGTCTTAGATTTAAGTCTTTAATTCCCTTTGATTTGATTTTTGTATATGACAAGAGATAGGTTACTAGTTTCATTCTTTTGAATATGGATATCCAGTTTTTTCAGCACCATTTATTGAAGGGACTGTCTTGAGACTATCTTTTCCTCAACGTATATTCTTGGTGACATTGTCAAAAATGAGTCCTCTGTAGATGTAAGGATTTGTTTCCAGATTCTCTATTCTATTCCACTGGACTATGTGTCTGTCTTTATGTAAGTACCATGCTGTTTTGGTTACTATAGCTTTGTAGTATACTTTTGAGGTCAGATAGCATGACTCCTTCTGTTTCGTTATTTTTGCTCAGAATAGCTTTGGCTGTTTTGCATCCTTTGTACTTCCATATAGGTTTTAGAATTGCTTTTTCAATTTCTGTGAAATAGAAAAATACTTATTTCGTTGGTATTTTGATAGAGATTACATTGAAACTGTAGATTACTTCAGATAGTATAGACATTTTAACAATATTCTTTCATTCCGTGAACATGGAATACCTTTCCATTTATTTGTGTCTTCTTCAGTTTCTTATATCAGTGTTGTATAGTTTTCATTGTAGAGATCATTTATTTCTTTGGTTAATTTCTAGGTGTTTTATTTTATTTGAAGCTATTGTAAATATGATTACTTTCTTGACTTTTTCAGATTGTTTGCTGTTGGGATGTGGAAATGCTAGTGATTTTCATATGTTGATTTTATATCCTACAGTTTTACTGAATTTGTTTATTAGTTCTAATAGTTTTTTGGTGGAGTCTTCAGGTTTTTCCAAACATAAGATCATATCATCTGCAAATAAGGATAATTTGACTTTTTATTTTTCAATTGGGATGCCCTTCATTTCTTTCTCTTGTCCAGTTGGTCTAGGTAGGACTTCCAGGAGTATGTTAAGTAACAGTGGTGAAAGTGGGTATCCTTGTTTTGTTTCAGTTCTTAGAGGGAAGGCTTTTAGCATTTCTCTGTTCAGTATACTAGCTCTGTGTCTGTCATACATGTTTTTTATTGTGTTGAGGTATGTTCCTTCTATATACAGTTTTTTGAAGGTTTTGTATCATGAATGAACGTTGAATTTTATCAAATGCTTTTTCAGACCAGGCACGGTGGCTCACACCTGTAATCCTGGCACGTTAGGAGGCTGTGGCAGGCGGATTTCCTGAGCTCAGGAGTTTGAGACCAGCCTGGGCAACATGGTGAAACCCCTTCTCTACTAAAATACAAAAGGTTAGCTAGACATGGTGATGTGAGCCTGTAGTTCCAGCTAGTCGGGAGGCTGAGGTACGAGAATGGCTTGAACCTGGGAGGCAGAGGTTGCAGTGAGCTGAGATCACACCACTGCACTCCAGCCTGGGCAACAGAGCGAGACTCTGTCTTGCTTTTTCAGCATCCATTGAAATGATTATATTGTTTTTGTCCTTCATTCTGTTGATATGATGTATCACATTGCTTTGCATATGTTGAACCATCCTTGCATCCTTGGGATAAATCTCATTTGGTCACGATGAATGATCTTTTTAATGTATTGTTGAATTCCATTTGCTTGTATTTTGTTGAGGATTTTTATATCAATGTTCATCAGGGATATTGACCTATAGTTTTCTTTTTGTGTGTCTTTGTCTGGTTTTGATATCAGGATAATACTGACCTCCTAGAATGAGTTTGAAAATATTCCCTTCTCCTCCACTTTTTAGAATAGTTTAAGATTGATATTACTTCTTTAAATATCTGGTTAAACTCAGCAGTGAAGCCCTCAGGTCCTGGACTTTTTTTGTTTTCTGGGAGACTTTTTGTTATGGCTTTAATCTCACTAGTTGTTATTGGTCTCTTCAGATTTTAGATTTCTTCATAGTGCAGCCTTGGTTGGTTGTATATGTGTAGGAATTTACTTATTTCTGCTAGGCTTTCCAATTTATTGACATGTAGTTGCTCATGGTAGCCTCTAATGATCCTTTAAATTTCTGTGGTATTGGTTGTAATGTCTCCTTTTTCATCTCTGATTTTATTTATTTGGGTCTTTTTCTTCTTAGTCTAACTAAAGGTTTGTTGATTTTGTTTATCTTTTCAAAAAAAAAAACTTCTCATTTCACTGATTATATTATTTTCTTTCAATTCCATTCATTTCTGCTCTGATATTTGTAATTTCTTTTCTTCTACTAATTTGGGGTTTGGCTTGTTCTTGCTTTTCTAGTTCTTTAAGATGTAGCTATAGGTTTTTTATTTTAAGTTTTTCTACTTTTTTGATATAAATGCTTATAGGTATAAACTTTCCTCTTAGTACTGCTTTCACTGTATCCTTATAATATATTATAACACTATAGGTCTTGTTACATTGTGTTTCCATTATAATATTTTCAAGAATTGTTTTTTTATGTGTGGAGGTGGGGTCTTGCTTTCCTTTTCAGACTAGCCTCAAACTCCTGGCTTCAAGGGGTCCTTCTGTCTTAGCCTCCCAAAGTACTAGGATTACAGGCATGAGCCACCACACACAGCTGTTTCAAGAAAATTATTGATTTTTTTCTCAACTTCTTCATTAACCCACTGGTCATTCAGGACCATGTGGTTTAATTTCCATGTGTTTGTATAGGTTCCAAAATTCCTCTTACTGATTTCTAGTTTTATTCTAGTTTTGTCAGAGAGGACTATTGATATAATTTCAGGTTTTTGAAGTTTTTAAGACATTTTGTGGTCCAACACTTGATCTGTCCATGAGAATGATCCATGTGCTAAGGAGAAGAATGTGTATTCTTCAGCCATTGGATGAAATGTTCTGTAAATATCTATTAGGTCCATTTTGTTTATGGTTTAGATTAAATCCAGTGTTTCTTTGTTGATATTCTGTCTGGATGATCTGTCCAGTGCTAAAAGTGGGGCACTGAAGTCTCCAGCTGTTACTGTATTGGGGTCTGTCTCTCTCTTTAGTTCTAATCATACTTGCTTTACATATCTGTGTGCTCCAGTATTCAGTGCATATATATTTATAATTGTTATATTGTTTTACTGAATTGACCCTTTTATTGTTGTATAATGACATTATTTGTCTCTGTAGTTTTGTCTTGAAATGTATTTTTTTCTGATACAAGTATAGCTACTTGTACTCTTGTTTGGTTTCCATTTTCACGTAGTATGTTTTTCCATCCCTTTATTTTCAGTCTGTGTGTCTTTATAGGAGAAGTGTGTTTCTTGGAGGCAACAAATAGTTGGATCTTCTTGTTTTAATCCATTCAGCCATTACATGTCTTTTGATTGAAGAGCTTATTCCATTTACATCCAGTTATTGATAAGTAAGGACTTATGCCATTTTGTTATTTGTTTTCTGGTTACTTTGTGGTCTTTTCCTTCTTTTCTTCCTTCCTCATAGTGAAGGTAATTTTTCTTTAGCAATGTGTTTTGATTTCTTGCTTTTATTTCTATGAATCTGTTGTGTGGTTTTTGGTTTGAAGTTACCACGAAGCTTGCAATTGATATTTTATAACCCATTATTTTAAACTGATGACAACTTAACAGCGATTGCATAAAAAAACTAAATAACAAGCAAAGGGAAAACTAATAAAAACTTTACATTTTAACTTCATCCCTCTGCTTTTTCACTTTTTGTACTATGTCTTAAAACGTAGTTATTTTTTATTGGTTCATCTTTTAGTCTTTCTACTCACAATATGAATAGTTTACATACTACAATTACAGTGTTATAATAGTCTGTGTTTTTCTGTGTGCTTACTATTACCAGTGAGTTTTGCACCTTCGGATGATTTCATATTGCTTATTAACATCCTTTTCTTTCACGTTGAAGAATTTGTTAGCATTTCATATAGGAAAGGTCCTGTGTTGATGAAATTCCTCAGCTTTTGTTTTTCTGGGGAAGTCTTTATTTCTCCTTCATGTTTGAAGGATATTTTTGCTGGATATAATATTCTCAAATAAAAGGTTTTTTCCTTCAACTCTTTAAATAAATAACAAAATGCCACTGTCTCCTGGCCTTTAAAGTTTCCACTGAAAAGTGTGCTGCCACAGACATATTGGAGCTCCATTTTATGTTATTTCTTTTTTCTTGCTTTTAGAATGCTATTTTATTTGTTTAGACAGAGCCTCACTCTGTCACCCAGGCTAGAATGCAGTGGTACAATCTCAGCTTACTGCAACCTCTGCCTCCCAGGTTCAAGCAATTCTCGTGCCTCAGCTCCCTGAGTAGCTGGGATTACAGGTGTGCACCACCATGACAGCTAATTTTTGTATTTTTAGTAGAGACAGGGTTTTGCCATGTTGGCCAGACTGGTCTCGAACTCCTGGCCTTAGGTGATCTGCCTGCCTTGGTCTCCCAAAGTGCTGGAATTACAGGCATGAGTCACTGTGCCTGGCCTCTATAGAATGCTTTTTAAAATCCTTGACCTTTGGGAGTTTGCGTATTAAATGTCTTGATATAATCTTATTTGGGTTAAATCTAGTTCTATAACTTTTTTGTACTTGATTGTTGATATCTTTCTCTAGGTTTCCCAAGTTCTGTTATTATCCCTTTGAATAAACTTTCTGCCTGGTCTTTCTCTCTACCTTCTCTTTGTCTCCTCTGACTGTTTTCAAATAGCCTGTCTTCAGGGTCACTAATTCTTTCTTCTGCTTGATCATTTCTGCTGGTAAGAGACTCTGATACATTCTTCAGTAGGTCAGTTGCATTTTTCACCTCCAGAGATTCTGCTTGATTATTATTTATTTATTTATTTATTTATTTATTTATTTTGAGATGGGGTCTTGCTCTGTCACCCAGGCTGGAGTGCAGTGGTGCAACCTTGGCTCACTGCAAGCTCCGCCTCCTGGGTTCACTCCATTCTCCTGTCTCAGCTACTGATTAGCTGGAATTATAGGTGCCTGCCATCATACCCAGCTAATTTTTTGTATTTTTAGTCAAAACAGGGTTTCAACGTGTTAGCCAGGATGATCTCGATCTCCTGACCTTGTAGATCTGCCTGCCTTGGCCTCCCAAAGATTATTTTTAATTATTTTCATCTCTTCGCTAAATGTATCTGATAGAATTCTGAATTCCTTCTCTGTGTTATCTTGAATTTCTTTGAGTTTCATCAAAACAACTATTTTGAATTCTCTGCCGGAAAGGTCACTTACCTCTGTTTCTCCAGGATTGGTCCCTGGTGCCTTATTTAGTTCATTAGGTGAGATCGTTGGGTGTTTGTAGGTGTCTGGGCATTGAAGAGTTAGGTATTTATTGTAGTCTTCACAGTGTAGGCTTGTTTGTCCCTGTCCTTCTTGGGAATGCTTTCCAGGTATCCAAAGGGACTTGGATGTTGAAACCTAAGTTATTGGCCACCGCAGTTATATCTGCATTTGGGGGAACCCCAAGCCCAGTAACACTATGGCTCTTGTAGATTCGTAGAGGTACTGCCTTGGTGGTCTTGGATAAGATCCAGAATTTTCTGGACAACCAGGCAGAAATTCCTGTTCTCTTCCCTTATTTTCTCCCAAACAAATGGAGTCTCTCTCTCTCTGTGCTGAGCTGCTTGCAGCTAGATGAAGGTTGACACAAGCACCCCTGTAGCCCCCACCACTGGGCCTGTGGTAGGTCAGACCTGAAGCACAGATTACTGTGTCTCTCCCACGGCCTGCAGTAACTACTGCCTGGCTACCACCTTTGTTTGCTGAAGTCTCTCTAGGGCTGTACAATCAGCAGGTGACAAAACTGGCCAGGGTTATGTATCTCCCTTCAGTGCAGCAAGTTCTGCCTGACCCCAGCAGGTCCAGATGTGCCATCCAGGAGCCAGGGCCTAGAGTCAGAAACATTAGGAATCAACCTAGTGCTCTGTTCTACTGTGGTTGAGTTGACACTCAAACCACAAGACAAAGTCCTTCCCACTTTTCCCTCCCCTTTCTATAGTCATAGCAGTCTCTTTCTGTGGCCGCTACCACCCCAGGCCCATGGTGAGTACTGCCTGGCTACTGCCAGTGTTCACTCAAGGCCCAAGGGCTCTTCATTCAGTTTGTGGTGTATGCTGCCTGACTTGGGCCTTTCCATTCAGGACAGTGGCTCCCCTGTGGCCCAGGTCAGGTTCAGAAATACCGTCCAAGAGCCAAGGCCTGGAATCAGGGACCTCAAGAACCCATTATTGCTCTACCCAACTGTGGTCAAGCTGATACCTAAGCTGCAAAACAAAGTTCCCTTACTCTTCCCTCCCCTTTTCTCAAGCAGAAGTAGTCTTTCCCATAGCCACCACAGCTGGGAAGGTACTGTATCCCATCTGAAGCCATCAGGTCTCTGAGTCTCACCCAAGGCCCTTGGCGAGTGCTTCCTGGCTAACACTGCTAACTCGTCAGGGCCCAAGTACTCTTTTGTCAGCAGATGACAAATCCTTCCAGGACTGGGTCTTTCCCTTTAAGGTAGCCCATTCCATTTTTCCCCAGGATATGTCTTAAAATACCATCCAGGAGCTAGGGCCTGGAATGGGAGCCTCAGGATTCTGCCCAGTTATTCTGTCCTATTATGGCTGAGCTGGTTTCCAAGTTGCAAGACAAAGTCCTCTTTTTTTTTTTTTTTTTTTTTTTTTTTTTTTTTTTTTTTTGAGACAGGGTCTTGCTTTTTCACCCAGGCTAGAGTACAGTAGCATGAAATCCTAGCTCACTGCAGCCTTGACTTTTGAAACTCAATCGATCCTGCCTCCTCAGCCTCCCGAGTAGGTGGGACTATAAGTGTGTGCCACCACACCCAACTAATTTTTGTATTTTTTGGTAGAGACAGGCTTTCACCATGTTGCCCAGGCTGGTCTCGAACTCCTGGGCCCAAGCAATCCTCCTGCCTCAGCCTCCCAAAGCACTGGGATTATAGGTATGAGCCACTGTGCCTGGCACAGAGTCCTCTTTACTCTTCCCTCCCCTTTACTCAAGCATAGGGAAGGAGTCTGTACCAGAGTTGTGAGCTGCCTGGGGTTGGGGGCGGTGGGTGCAAACACTCCCTTGGCTGCCCTGGCTGGTCTCATAGGTCACGTTCTTCCCAAGTTCACTGACTCTGAGCCCAGCACAACACCAGGACTTGCCCAGGAAATGCAGTTCTTGTGGCTTAAACCTCCTTTCAAGTTTATTTAGGTCCCCAGAACACTTTAACCTGCAGTAACAAGGCTTGCTGGACCTCAAGTTCCAACTGCTAGGATGGGCGATTCCCTGCTCTCTAAGGCTAGTCTAAATGCTCTCTCTGTGGGGGCGAGCTGAATTCTGTCCTGTTGCTTTGCACTGTAACTGGCTAGCACTGATTTCCAATGCAAAGTCCCTCTGTCACTGTGCTTCCTGTCTCCCAAGTGCATAGACTCTCTGTCTGCACCACAGGGTGACTGCTGGGGGATGAGGGAGGAGTGGCATCAGCATTTCAAAACTGTCTTTCCTACCTCTTCAGTGCCTTTTTCAGTGATACGAAGTAAAAACCAGGTACTGTGGTGATTCACCAACTTTTGGTTCTTTTTTTTTTTATACTTTAAGTTCTAGGGTACATGTGCACAACGTGTAGGTTTGTTACATATGTATACATGTACCATGTTGGTGTGCTGCATCCATTAACTCGTCATTTGCGTTACGTATATCTCCTAATGCTATCCCTCCCCTTCCCCCCTCCCACAATAGGACCCAGTGTGTGATATTCCCCTTCCTATGTCCAAGTGATCTCATTGTTCAATTCCCACCTATGAGTGAGAACATGCAGTATTTTTAAGGTACGTTTTTATGTGGATAGTTGTTCAATTTGGTGTTCTTGTATGGAGGACATCTGTGAAGGCTTCCATTTGGCTTGCTCTGCATCAGTTTTTGCATTTTCAAATAGGGCTAATACTAATTGACAGCGTTGTTGAGAGGATTAAATAGGATCACATACATGAAAATATATTTTGTAACCTATGAAGTTATTGGGTTTTTTTCTTTTTAGAGACGGAGGTCTCACTCTCTTGCCTGGGCTGGAGCACAGTGGTGTAAGCTCACTGCAGTCTGGAACGCCAGAACTTAAGCAGTGCTCCCACTTAAGCCTCCTGAGTAGCTAGGACTACAGGTGCACGCCACCATTGCCAGCTAATTATTTATTTTTTATAGAAACTAGGTCTTGCTTTGTTACCCAGGCTGATCTCAGATTCCTGGCTTCAAGTGAACCTCCTGCCTTGACCTCCCAAAGTGCTGGGATTACAAGCATGAACCACCATCCCTGGTCTGGATATTGTTAAAATTAATGTAAAGAAGAAGTTTTCTCTGTAGGATATGAATTTATTAAATATCTAATGAGTGTACTTCTGTAAAAGTAGCATGTCACATGATAAGGATAAAGCAGTGAGCAGATAGGCGATCACTTCTCTCATGAAGTTAATACTCTGCTTCTGTACTGTTCAATACAATAGCTTCTAGTCACCATGTTGGACAGTGCAAATATAGAACATTTCTATCACTTCAGAAAATTCCCTTGTAAAGCTTTGCGCAGAAGAAGCACACATTAAACAGTTAGTTCAATAAGTATTTTTAATTCTTTTGTGATGAGTGCTTTGAAGAAATAATCAAATCAGAGAAAGTAATGTTTGTGCTAAAAGCCGAGGGATAAATAGTAACGTTCTAGGTAATGTGGAAGTGGAGGAAGCATTTCAGAAGGAAAAGATGAAGAACATTTGCAGAAAGACCTGAGACAGGAAGAAGAGAGAGTTTGAGATCCAGAAAGAACTCATGCATACATCCTGTGTGGTGAAATTAGTCCTGCCTGGAAGGAATGACTGTAATAAGAGGAACAAAGAAGAAGATGGGTGAAATGCAGATAAGCTTGTAGATTTTATGGCCAAAAGTGAAAATTTTCTTGTTCCAATAACTTCTATTTTCTCTTTGAAATGTATGGTCATCTTATGAAAGCAAGAGAGAGAAAGGAAAGGGTGGAGTTTTGAAGAGAGTGGGGAATGTATGAAGCAAATCCTTGTGGACAGTGAGAGAATGAACACCCTAGAGAGATTTAGTAAGATCTTGAATTAGTAGTCCTACCAGTATTTTGCATGGTCTGACTCCCCCACCACCCCTACCCCCGCCAGATTCAGAAATGGAAAAGTCTGGCAGTTGTTTTCATTAATCCCGCTAAAGAAATTAATGCCTGCAAAACATTGAGAATGGCGCCTGGCCCATAGTAAGAGCTAAACAAACATTATTACCACTGCTGGGGTTTGTCTAAGAAGAGTGAAGAACAGAACAACAGACAGGAAATGTAGGACATTTGCAAGAAAATGATTATAATGATGTACTGTGAAATCTACCACAGATAAAAATTTAAGGCAATGGGGATAATATATAGGGGAAAAGTGGGGAGATCTGGTGAGCATCTGTTAGTGGATTCTCAAGCAAATAAGTGGAAAGCAGAGGAGGCTTGCTCCAAGAGTGAGGTGCATGAAACCAGGTAGGGGCCAGAAAGAAGTAATCCACACAGTGATCTGAATGAAGACTCTTATAGTCTAGGTATAATGTGGTATTTCTTGGTGGAAAGCAAATAAGTGTTCTCTTCTAAGTAAATGATATGAGTAGCAGACAATCCCCAAACTGCCTGTAAACAAACATTTGGAAGTTCAGCTTTCTGAGAGTTTATAAAGCTAATAATATCCAAACCTATTTGAAGTTTTAAATCAAAGTATAAAAACCTGCTCAGGTTCTTATATTCATTTTCTCTATCATCCTCTCACCTTCTCCCGATCCTAGTTCTGTTCCGATTTAAGAATCTTATAGAAACTAAAGGCATCAATTGCTCTAGCTAAACCTGTAGATTGATAATATTATCCTTTAGTTCTGTTTTGTGCCATGAAGAGTGGATTGGTGGTCATGAATATAAAATAACACCAGCTTTATTGGTTGTCTGCTTTTTTCTCCCCTCAGGTGCTCTGCGAAGCATTTTCAAATACAATACTCCAAGTAACTTGTGTTTCAAGATGTTTTGGGAAATGAAGCATTATAGTCTAATTCATTAATGTCATACTTTCCTTTCATTTGGTATTAAAGGCTTCAGCGATTAGCCAAAGATCTTCTAAAACAACTACAAGTACAAGACAGTGGCTCATGGGCGAACAATAAAGTGTCTGCTTTGGATCGGACCCTAGGAGAGATCACTAGAATACTGGAAAAAGAGGTGTGTAACTAATCTCTGGTTTTTTAACCTTAATCTTTGTGATCCTTTCTCGCTATGACAGTACATAGAGCTATAAGGCAGACTCAGTATATGCCTTTCTTCTGTTTTTTAAAGCTAGTTAATAATAGATGTATTTTTTTTTTTTTTACTTTTGTTCTTTTCAGTTGTTTACATGAAGTTATTTTCAGGTTTTTTAAATTGAAGTCCTCTTTAGGTCATGGTTTCCTCAGTCATATTTTCCCCACACAAACAAACTGAAATTATTTGTCAGGAATCACAATAATAAAGATGTAGACATCTATAGCGAAAATAGAAAAACTCTGAATTATAAGCCTAATAAATCACAACCAATTCTACAAACACCAATCCCACCTGGTTCCAACAGATTTGGCCAGTTTTCGTTTAATGACTGTAGAATCATTAAGATATCCAATTATAGTTTAAATATCCTCAGCTGATTTTTAAAGTACTATTTATTTTCACTATAGGAATAATGCTTAAATGTACAAAGAAGAAATAAGAAGAAATAAAACTTCCTGTAATATCAACTGATAACATTTTATTGTATCTTCTTCTAAACATTTTATTGGACTTTTTAATATTGTTTTATCATGAATACTTTATCATGTCTTTAAAAACCTTTAATGGAATGAACATATCACATTTTACATAAAGTATAATATTTAGGTGGTTTCTAATTTTCTATTTAAAGTAATGGCTGTTTTCACTTATTAGCTGTAGTTTTTGGTTTTTGGTTTTGTTTTGTTTTCTAGGTTTAAAGGTTATTATGTTATATTTGATATATACAAAAGAAATTATAATAAAAATAATACAAATACAGTGAACAGCTGTGAACTCACCACCCAATTTAGGAGTAAGATTGTTACCACTACATTTGTGGTTCTCAATATGATCCTTTCTCACCCCATTCCTGTTTCCTTTAAAGGAAATACTGTACAGAATTAAAGGTGTATCATTGTTTTTTAGAAATAGCTTTATTGCTTTATCACGTAAATGTATTTTTAAATAACATTAGTTGGTTTTGACCTTCATAAAATATTGTACAATAGACTTCTGCAATTATTTTTTCAGTCAAAATTATGGTTCTAAGTTTTAGCCTTATAGCTGTTTTTCATTGCTTTTCTCTGCTGTAGAGTAAGTCCTTTGTTGTATTAATACTACAGTTTTTAAATCTGTTCTGACAATGGACATTTCAGAGAGAGAGAGTTTGTATTATGTATGTGAGAGAGAGAGAGAGTGTGCACGCAAGCATGGGCAAACAGTGCTGCTCAAACATTCTTGTATCAGAGTAAATAAACAAGAATTTCTTTAAAGCTGGGGGTCTCAGTCTTTCGTCTACATCAGAATTGCCTAGAGAACTTGTTAAAACACAGATTGCTGCCGCCGGCTCCTGCCCCAGATTTCTGATTAAGTAGGTTTAGGGTGGGTCTGGAGAATTTGTATTCCTAACAAGTTCCTAAGTCATATTGATGCTGCTAGTCCAAGGACCATATTTTGAGAATCACTGCTGTAGTCTAGGGCATATGCCTCAATGGTGGAATTGTGGGGTTCTCAGGCATATGAATGTCCCACTTTACAAGGTAGTGCTCAACTACATTTTGGCATCAGATAGTACAATCATCTGGAGAAACCGAAAGCAGCCTATTCAGTGTGGCATTATGGCAGAGCTGTAAAGTCAGTTCTTGTGTGTAACACATCCCTTTCAGGATACCAGAGGTTCAGAAACTGGTAGTTGTCACACATTTGCTAGAATGCAGTATTTAAAGATTTAATGTGCTTTGGGAAAAATCTCTGATCTTTTTTAAAATTATTATATACTGATTATTTTTGTAAAGGATAGAGTACTTTGAATTAAAAGGCAATTGCTTGAAGACACTGCTACACATATCTTATCTCATGAATATTGTTTTGGGTTAAAGTAATAGAACTTTTGAGGAAAAGGCAAAATGATCTATATAAGAAAGGTATTCAGTATCAAAATTTACCTAAAGTTATTTCATTCACAAAGGGGCAATTTGCTGAAATACCTCTGGTTTCTTATAATTTGGGGGAGAAAAATGTTGTCTGGCTCCCAGTCTAAATGGTCTGTGTCAGGAACCTTGCTGTAAAGCTGTCCTCAGAGTATACACTGCAGGACCACCTAAGAGTTTAGACTTACCTACAATAAGATCCTTTTGCTACTTTTATACTAAAATCCTTTTCACCTAGCCAAGACACACTCACTTTATGAAGACTTCTGTAGAGTAATACTGACATTTCAGTGTAATTCAGCTGATGATATTTATGATTTCAGTCTAGGTATTGTAAATAGCCATTCCTTTTTGTTTGGAAAACTGTCTGGAGTAACAAACTTATTAGAGCCAAAGCCAGGTACCCAGTGAAGGATATTTGAAGACAGTCTAGAAGAGACAAGGTAAGACAGTAGAACTTGGGCAAGTGTAAGCACTAATGGAGGAATGGTGAGAGATAAATCTTGAGGTATTTATTTGCTTAATTTAGACCTCAAAACATGGATGCTTTCTACTATCGCTTGAGACAGTGTTTCTTTAGATAATTTTTCTAAAGTTCTGAGAACTACTTTAGACCTAATGGATTAAACTTGTGATGTATAGAAATGCTCTTGTCATGGAAGGGGTCAGGAAACTGAGGAGACCTGGGTTTTGTAGTACTTACTATGAATTTCAGGTTCCTTCTGTTTTGTTGGGTTTTCTGATTTCATTCAGAAATTAAAAGTATGTAAGCTTTATTTATGTGTTATGCTTTTAAAAATATCTTAAGCCGCTTCTGTTTACTAACATACTTTGGTCTAGGGTACTGGTACCAACTCTCCCGACAAAAATATCTGAAAATGCTGGGTGGGGAAGAAAGCAGTTTTCTTAAAAGCATCAAATAGCTAAGAAGAAATTAAAGAATTCCCAGTCCAAGGAAAAAACAAGAATTTACAAAGTTGTGCTTATAACTTAATTGCCCCAAAAAGCATGTGCCAGATTGGCAAATGTGGGTTGTGGTTTACAGGCGTCATCGTGTAAGGTGATGAAAGTAAAAGTATAAGGGCTGCCTAAGTATGAGGTCTAATAGGAGATTTTTCCGATTTTCCTTTCATGAAGATAAGACCACATCAGCCTACTCCATCACATAATGATGAACCTTTGCATCCCACTCTCAGGACTATGAAGAAAGCACTTTGGCACAATGCAGAATTTATACCCATAGTCCAACCCCTGGCATAGATTTGTTGCTCAAATTCACATCACCTGTATTATTTCAGACGGTGAATTCAGTTTAAAGTTGTCCTAGATTGACTTGTGGTGTCTTTAGGAATCAATTAGAAGAGAATACAAATCCTCATTGGAAGAAGACACCTTCATTCTAGGCCTCAGATACTTTCTGTTAAACAATTTTACAAGGACAAGTAGCCATAGTGAAAAGATAACCCCAAAAGTAAGTAAGTCGTGATGAGTAAGCAGAAACTAGAACTGTAAGGCTCTGTTATTACTAGTCACAGATTACAAAACTATGCTTGCTATCTTCTGAGGAAGTAAAAGGCAAGCTTGAAAATTTCTATAGGAATGGACTTAGCAGTAGTGACGGTAGGTGATTCAGAACTGTCCTTCCACTGATGACAATAAAACTAGATAAAATATGAAATAAAACTGAACTGCAAACAGGGTAATGAATAATTACTGGACCAAGATCCAGAAATTTGACATTTTTGGACTAGGTACCATTGATGATCCAAAAGAAGTGGACATGAGTTTGATTAGTTCCTTTGAGACTGCAGGACTGATGAGAAAAAAATATATTGGCATCTAGGACAATCAATGATAGGGACTATGGCAAAAAAACCTCATGTTTTGGTTTGGGATCTTAAAGGACTGTACAAGGAAAAAGGGTAGGCGGGAAGTACACCAGTCATTACACAGACAACTCAGTTTCAAATCATGTAGGTGGCTGGGAAAATCCAAATCACTGAAAAAAGATTAAAATGATTCTAAATTGCTAATACCCCAGGTGGCTAACAGAAGCAATTGGAAAATTTATTTTGGAGAAAGATAATAGCAACCTAAGTCTCAAATTATCTCAACAAAATAAATTTCAAATGTAGTGTTTGGCCAAGTAAGGTAATGAAGCATACAAAGGGACAAGACAACATGCATAAAAACCAATAGAAACAGACCTGCAGAGGCTCCAGAACTGTGTTTATCATGATCAAAGATATAAATATTAATTGTTTTAAAAGATATATAGCACATTTGAGAAAAAATAAGAATTTGAGAACTGAACCTTTTAGTAATAAAAATTACAAAAATTATAGATGAGGTAACAGTAGAATAAGCCAAGCACTGGAAGATAGATCATAAGAAAGAATCCAGACTGAGCATGGAGAGAAAAAGATATGGAAAATAAAGAGAAGAGTGTAAGAAGGATATAATATATGGTGAAAATGTCTAATTTCTGTATAATTAGAGCTCCAAAAGGAAAAAAGAGAAGAAAATAGGGCAGAAACAGTATTTGAAGTGATCATCATTTAGAACTTTCCAAAACTTACAAATCAATTTACAGATTCAAGAAGCCCAATTATGCCCAAGCAGGGTAAATGAAAAGAAATCCACATTCGCAGATGTCACAGTGAAACTAAAGAAAGTAAAATTGTAAACCAATCTCATTCATAAATGTGGAGTGAGAATTTCTAAACAAAATTTTAGCAAACTGAATCATGCAGTATCTAATAAGGATAATATATCACAACAAAGTTGGATTTATTCAAGATACTTAAGTTTGCTTTAACATTGGAAAATTATGATATATTAACAGAAGAAAAGAAGAAATATCATCTCAAAAGACGCAGCAAAAGCGTTTGGTAAGTTCAGCATCAATTAATGATAAAGATTCATAGTAAACCAGGAATAGAATGGAATTTCGTTAATCTGACTAATTGAATCTACCAAAAAAATTATAGCAAAATAATATTTACTGGTGAAATGTTGAAAATTTCCCTTTGAAATTGTGTACAAAAGAGAATATTTGCTGTCAACACTTCTGCTTAAAATGGGGTTCTAACTAGTGGAAAATAAATAAAAGTTGTAATTTGAGAGAAAAAGTGAAATAGTCATTGTTAGCAAATGATATGTTATACATAGAAAATTTAAAATAATTTACAGATAAATATTAGCACAAATAAGTTAGATTAACAAGGATGCTAGACAATGGGCAGTATATAAAAATCAATTATATTTGTATATTACCAAAATATTAAATATCTAGGAGTAAATCTATAATGTTTATGGATTGGGAAAACTCACTATGGTGTATTTTTCTTTTCTGCCCAAGCTTATTTGTAGATTCAGTGAAATCTCATTTAAAAGTCCAACACTTTGTTCTTTGGAAATTCTAAAACACTATTTAGAATTTCTAAAGAACAATATTTAGACGCAGATTCTAAAATATGGAATTTCAAAGATCCAATGAAGCAGTGTGCAAAACCCTGTTGAAAAAGAACAATATGACCAGCACTTTGGGAGGCTGAGACGGGTGGATCACTTGACGACAGGAGTTCAAGACCAGACTGGACAACATGACAAAACCCCGCTTCTACTAAAAATAAAAAAAATTAACCAGGTGTGGTGGTGGACACCTGTAATCCCAGCTACTTGGGAGACTGAAACAGGAGAATTGCTCAAACCCAGGAGTCAGAAGTTGCAGTGAGCCAAGATTGTGCCACTGCACTCCAGACTGGGCAACAGAGCGAGACTTGTGGGGCGGGGGGAGAGGGAACGATACGGAAGATTTGCTCTACCAAGTATAAACACTTTTTATAAAGCCACAGTAATTAGGATAGTGTACTATTGGTGATAAGATGGAGAAAAAGAAGAATGGAACATAATTGAATTTGTAAACAGTACCATTTGTATATATATGCTTGATCTGTGACATGTGAGGTACTTGTCTATGCACATGTGGAAAAAGGAAGCACCACAGAACACTGTGGGAAAGTATGCTCTATTTAGTGAATAAAGGCTATAATGATTGAATATCCTTGTTTTTTAAAAAAAGTTACCTCTATCTCACATCATAAACAAAAAGTTAATTCCAGATGGATCTAAATATGAAAAGAAAAAACTAATTTTTAGAAGATAAGATAGACTAATCTCTTCTTTACCTTGGAGTTTTACCTGGACAAGAAAATGACACAAAAGAAATTAACAATAAAGGGAAACTTGATAAATTGGGCTGCATTAAAAATAATAACTTTTGTTCATCAAAAGACACCAGGAAGAGAGTAACAAGACAAGCAATAGAAGGGAAGAATATTTTTTTATATATATAATCAACAAAAGAGTGGCATCTAGAGTATGTAAGGAATTCCTACAAATTAATGAGATGCAAAAACAAACTAAACCAGTAGGATAATGGTCAAGAGAATAGGCATTCTGAAAGAAATCCAAATAGCTAAAAAATAAATGTGTAGATAGTCAACCTCTTTAATAATCAGGACAATTCAAATTAAAAATTCAGTGTGATAATGTGATTCACTTATCAGAATGACAAAAATTAGATTGAAAATACCAAGTATTGGCAAAGAACTAGAGCAATGGGAACATACAGACAATGTTCGTGATAACATAAGTTGAGCCTACCATGTAGCAAACAGTCTCCTGTTGTCTACTAAATTTGTAGACATGTGTATCATATTTCACTTTTAGGCATATACTCCATGGAAAGCAATGCATATATCCACCAGGCAAGATATACACAAATGTTCAATGGCAGCATTGTTTATAATCACCACATATGGAAAATAGTGCAAGAATCCATCAATAGTTGGAGATACAAATTATGGTATGTTCATATAATGGATTATTATTCAACAATAAAAATGAATGAACTGCATCTATGGATAACAGTATGTATGTCACAAACTCTCTTTAGTGAAACAAGTCACCAAAAAATATATATATACTGTTACAATTCCAGTCATATAAAGTTCAAGAAAAGGCAAAAGGACCTGTGTTGTTTTGGAATAACACATAGGTGGTAAAACTGTAAAGAAAATAGAAAAAGAAATTTCCTAAAAATCAGGATCGTGATTGTTCAGAGAGAAGGTTGAGATGTGTGGTCAGAAAGAGTCATATAGGTGGCTTCCTCTGTGCTTCTAGTTTTCTTTTTCTTGACTGGATACTGGTTACACATTGTTCAAATTAAAATTATTCTTAAAATTATTCTGTAAAATTAAAATACAGGTTTGCTATTTTTTCTGACTTTTCTGTATGTTTATGTTTAACAATAAAATTAATTTTCAGAATAAGGTAAAATAAATTGCTCCAAATAAAAGACCCTTTTATTGAAGAAATGTTCAATTATTTCAAAAAAGAGTTTAAAAAAATACTCTTACATATTGAAAAGCATTTTCCTTATTCTTACCATTGTGTTAAATTTGGTCCAAGTCAATGTGATCTGTATTTGCATTGACTTTTCTCATTACTTTGTGATGATAAACATTACATTTAAGTTTGGATAGTAACAGCATCCCAGAAGCTTTTCTGTGGTTTATCAGTAACATGAGACATGTGTATGCTGTTACTATAAGTAAACAGTTTAAGCAGATGGATTGGACATGGAGTTTGTCCAATTGCCTTTCCTGACTTTATAGAATCCTGCCAAATTTAAATAGAGATTCAGCTGTGACTCTTTTCAATCTGAATAAGCAAATGACATAGCTGGCAGCATTGATGATTTGAAGTGAATTGCAATATTTGAAATCACAATTTACATTGTAATACCTATAGCAAACCATGCCATGCTTTGGTATTTTCAAAACTTATCTTGTAAAATTCCATTCACAGATACCTGTGTAAGGTAGAAAGGTAGAAACTCTTCCCTACCATTTTCCTCTTTTTGCTAACTGTTGTGACTGTGTAACACATAGTTACATAGTCTAGGCTCAGAGAGATAAATCAGGAAGCTTTAAGAGCTTTTTCAGTCTAATTATATTCAGAAAACTGTGTTCAGGTCCTGCTAGACACTGCCTATCTTCCAAACCCCGTGGTTTTGCTTCTCATATTTTCAGCTGGAATTCTTCAGCTGAAGAAATGGGAAGCATTCAATACTAGGAATCTCTTCTTTTGATCCCTTCACTATGTTCTCAGCTTACATGGTTGTTTCCTCATTGCAACTGATACATAACTGAATATAGCTGGCGTGACACCCATGTTTTGTCAGAAAGTGACAAGTATATAGCCCAAAGTAAAATGAAGATGTTTTTCAGACGTTTTTCAGCTAGCCTCCCTTGGAAGACTACTATAAAGAAAATTGAATTGTTATTTCATGAATATGACAGATTTAACTTATAAATGGTTTGTATTTTAAAAAAGAAACAACAAAAAGCAGGTGTTGAGAGAAGGATAACTTACTGGAAAGGGGCATAAGGAAATTTCTAGGGTGATTAAAAAGTGTTCTGTATTTTGTTTTAGGTGGTGGTTAGATAGTTGTGTGCAGTAGTCAAACTTCATCAAACTGAGTGTATAAGCATTCCTTTTTCCCCACAACCTCACCAGCATCTGTTATTTTTTAACATTTTAATCATAGCCATTCTGACTGTGTGAGATGATATCTTATTGTGGTTTTGATTTGCATTTCTCTAATGATCATTGATGTGGAACTTTTTAAAAATGATTGTTGGCTGCCTGTATGTCTTCTTTGGAGAAGTGTCTGTTCATGGCCTTTGCCCACTTTTAATGGGGTTATTGGTTTTATCTTGTAAATTTGTTTAAGCTCCTTATAGATGCTGGGTATTAGGCCTTTGTTGGATGCATAGTTTGCAAAAGTTTTCTCCCATTCTGTAGGTTACCAACCTTCCTTCCCAGAGATGAGGCATACTTCATTATGGTGGATAAGCTTTTTGATGCGCTGCTAGATTTGGATTGCCAGTATTTTGTTGAGAATTTTGCATTGATGTTCTTCAAGGATATTGGCCTGAAGTTTTCTTTGTTGTATCTCTTCAAGGTTTTGGTATCAGGATAATGCTGACCTCATAGAATGAGTTAGTGGGGAGTCCCTTCTCCTCAATTTTTTGGAATAGTTTCAGTAGGAATAGTACCAGCTCTTCTTTGTATACCTGATAGACTTCAACTGTGAATCCTTCTGATCCTGGGCTTTTTTTGGTTGGTTGGCTGTTTATTACTGCTTGCATTTCAGAGCTCATTATTGGTCTGTTCAAGAATTCAGTGTCTTCCTGGTTCAGTCTTGGGAGGGTGTATGTGTCCAAGAATTTATCCACTTCTTCTAGATTTTCTAGTTTATGTGCATAGAGGTATTCATAATATTCTCCAATTGTTGCTTGTATTTCTTTGGATTCAGTGGTATTTTCCATTATGATTATGTAAACTAACTGTTTTTGGACTATTTAAAAATGTATCTTTGAAACCCCTTGCCTTATATAATACAGTACACAGATACTTACTTGCACACAATAATGAAAACTATGAAGGCAAAAACCTCAGTGACTACTAATTGAGAAATAGGACATTGCCAGCATTCCAGAATGCTTTTGTCTGCTCCTGTTTATTTTGCTAATCACACTCATTTCTCTGCATTTTATGATAAAGTATTAATTTGACCTTTTAGAAGTGACTTCCTTTTCTTTATGGTTTTATCACTTAAGGATCTGTTTCTAAACACCATCTGTTAGTTAAACACGTCTAGTTTTGAACTTCATGTAAATGGAATCCTACTGTCTATATTTTGATGACTTCCTTCTATCAAAATTATGTTTTTGAGAATTTATGTTGTACAGTTTTGTTTCCATTACTGTATAGTGTGCCATTGTATGAATTTGTCACAGTGGTATTTATCCATTCCACTGTTGATGGACATTTGGATTATTTTTATGAAAAATGTGCCTGTAAGCATGTATCCTGGTATTTGTACAAAAATTTCTCTAGCAAGCAAAGTTCCTGGGTCATAACATATGCCTCTCTTTATCTTTTCTTGATAATGCTAAACAGTTTTCCAAGAAATTGTACCAATTTTCATTTCTGCCAGCAGTATATAAAAGTCTTGTTGCTTCCTTTCTTTCCAGCACTTGTTATTATCAGACATTTTGATTTTTGCTACTCCTGTATGTAGACAGTGAGATCTTGCTGAGATTTTAACGTACAGTTGTCTTTTGGCAGATAGGTTCAGGCACCTTTTCATATTTATTGGCCATTTGGGATTCTTCTTTTGTAACATGCCTGTTCAAATCTTTTACACATTTTTCTACTGATCGTTAGCATTTCCTTTGTGTTCTGGACACTAGTCCTAGATTGTTCAAATATATTAAACATATCTACTCCTGTTATTGAGCTGTGTTTTTATTGTCTTTTGGTTCCTTTGATGAACAAAAGTTCTTAATACTAGTGTGTCAGATTTATCAATATTTTCTTTTATAAAGATTGTTTTTGCTCTCCTTTTAAAATATCCCATTGCAAAGTTAAGAAGATATTCTTGTATTTTTAGTCTCTTGTACATTTGGTAGTAATTTTTTTTTTTTTTTTTTTTTGAGATGAAGTTTTGTTCTTGTTGCCCAGGCTATAGTGCAATGGTGCAATCTTAGCTCACTGCAACCTCCGCCTCCTGGGTTCAAGTGATTCTCCTGCCTCAGCCTCCAGAGTATCTGGGGGATTACAGGCACCCACCACCATACCCGGCTAATTTTTTGTACTTTTGGTAGAGATGGGAATCACCATGTTGGCCAGGTGGGTTTCGAACTCCTGACCTCAGGTGATCCACCTGCCTTGGCCTCCCAAAGTGCTGGGATTACAGGCATGAGCCACCACACCTGGCCTCTGCCTCATATTAAAAAAAAAAAAAGTAATACTGGGAGGCGAAGTTTGCAGGGAAGCAAAGGTTTCAGTGAGCCAAGATTATGCCATTACACTCCAGGCTGGGCAAAAAGAGCAAAACTCCATCTAAAAAAAAACAAAAAAAAAACCCAAAAAAGTGAGGTAGAGACTTCATTTTGTTTTTCTTGCCCTTGTAGATGCATGATTTCTTGAGTGTTGTTTATTGAAAAGGCCAGTTTTAATACTTGTATTGTACCTACACACTGTGATTAACCACCCCTCCCTAAAACAGTGCTAAGGAAAGTTACTCAAAGCTGGTAAAATAGCATACTTCCCTCAAGTATCGGTTTCATTCAAACATTTCAGGGAACAAAAACATCCATGTCCAAGTATGGATCTTGATGCTAGCTGCCTTCAGTTCAGCTCAGTTCTTTTTAATTAGTAGACTCCATGACATACCCTGTCTATTAACTAATGCAGGTAGAAATTTTATACTCCTAAGTTTTGTCCATACCTATGCAAAAGATACTAAAATATCTCTTGAAGAAAGGTAGTATATAAAATACTTGTAAAATAATTTTTAAAGAAAATTTCAACCAGGCATGTCAATTATTACAATAGGTAAGAAATATCATGAAAATGATATTTGAGAGCCAGAAGTAGGACCATTAATTATTTAATCTTAATTTTAAGTAAATACATTATAAGAGGCTCTTTTGGCCCAACATGTGACATTGAGTGATTTTATTTCTCAGTAAGCAGATGTGCTTATTGAGGTTTCTGCTTATAACAGCCTGGTAGTATTCCATCATGCTAACTCTCTGGCTATATTCTACTCTAAGCTCACCTTAGTGATTGATTGCCTCATGCAGTGAGTAAATATTTACTGTTTTTAACCACATTTATGTAAGTCTGGGTTCTCGGAAATAACGACACTAAAGAAAATGAGAGAGAAATTGCCCATGTATGGATCTTGATGCTAACTGTCTTCGGTTCACCTCAGTTCTTTTAAATTAGTGGACTCCATGGCAGATACCCTGTGTATTAACTAATGCAGGTAGAAAACTCATTTCTCCTTAATATAACACATTATTTTCTAATTATGATAAACATGGGCCACATGGAAAAAATTGAGAAGTCTTGAAGGTATTTCTTTCTAGTACTAGGTGTATATCTCCCAGCCCTGCATCCCTGGGAATTCACTTTTCTCTGATATTACAGAGTCATAAATGGATACTTGGAGATCTGTACTCTAGTAAATCATCTAGCTTATTTTCTATTCCGTTCCCAGGAACTATGAAGAAACAGGATTGTTGAAAGTAATGATGTGGGTTGGATTTGGATCATCATTGGGAAGGTATTTAGGGAAGCAGTTAAGAGCAATATTGAAAGCATGGACCTAGAACTTATTGTTTTGTTATTGTGTGACCCTGGACAAGTTTATTAATTTATCTGGGTGTCAGTTTCCTTATCAGTAAAATGTAAGATTTTGACACATCCTGAAGAATTGTGTGGCTATTAAATGAAATATTGCATGTTAAACTCCTGGCAATGAGTATGCAGTCAGCAAGTGTTGAAACAATGTAATGCACCTGTTGAGAGTACAGGCTTTGTAGTTATGGGCCTGAATTCAAATTCCAAATAGATCATGTATTAGCTCTGTGAGTTCACCAAGGTTTTATTAAGCTTTGTAAGCTTCAGTTTCTGCCTTTGAAAAGTAGGATAGGATTACTCCCTTCAGCCTCCTTCACAAGGGTATTAATTCTGTTCCCAAGATTGGAGACCTCCTAAATTACTTCCCCAAAGGACCCACACCCAATGCTATCACACTGGGGATTAAGTTTCTACACATAAATTTGGAGAGGGGGCACACAAGCATTAAGACCATAGCAGAAAGCTAATAAGAGAAGAAAAAAAAAAAAGTCAATGGGAATGACACCATAAATATTTGATGTGTGGGAATTTGATGTTTCTGTCAAAATAGTATAACTATTTTAACTTTCTTTACAAAGTAGTGAACATACACACACACATATACACACACACGCATATACAAGTTGTTGTTTTTCTTTAACGTTTAGTTTTAGAGGCATATATGCAGGTTTGGTACTTAGGTAAGTTGTGTGTGATGGGGATTTGGGGTACAGGTTATTTCATCACCCAAATAATAAGCGTAGTATCCAATAGGTAATTTTTCAGTCCTCAGCCTCCTACCAAGGTCCACCCTCAGGTAGGCCTTGGTACCTTTCGCTATCTTCTGTGTGTTCATGTTTACTTATATTTACAAATGAGAACATGTGGTATTTGGTTTTCTTTTTCTGCATTTGTTCACTTAGGATACTTAGGATAATGGCCTCCAGTTCCATCCATGTTCCTGTAAAGGACATTGTATTAGTCTGTTTTATACTGCTACAAAGAACTGCCTGATATTGGTCAATTTATAAAGGAAAGTTTAATTGCCTCACAGTTCCTCATGGCTGGGGAGACCTCAGGAAACTTACAATCATGGCAGAAGGCAAAGGGGAAGCAAGGCACCTTATTTGCAAGGCGGCAGGAAGGAGAAGTGCTGAGCGAAAGGGAAAGAGCCCCTTATAAAACCATCAGATCTTGGCCGGGTGCAGTGGCTCACAACTGTAATCCCAGCACNTGGTTTTCTTTTTCTGCATTTGTTCACTTAGGATACTTAGGATAATGGCCTCCAGTTCCATCCATGTTCCTGTAAAGGACATTGTATTAGTCTGTTTTATACTGCTACAAAGAACTGCCTGATATTGGTCAATTTATAAAGGAAAGTTTAATTGCCTCACAGTTCCTCATGGCTGGGGAGACCTCAGGAAACTTACAATCATGGCAGAAGGCAAAGGGGAAGCAAGGCACCTTATTTGCAAGGCGGCAGGAAGGAGAAGTGCTGAGCGAAAGGGAAAGAGCCCCTTATAAAACCATCAGATCTTGGCCGGGTGCAGTGGCTCACAACTGTAATCCCAGCACTTTGGGAAGCCAAGGCAGGTGGATCACTTGAGGTCAGGAGTTTGAGACCAGCCTGGCCAATGTGGTGAAACCCCGTCTCTACTAAAAATACAAAAAAAAAAAAAAAAAAAAAAAAAAGGCCGGTTGTGGTGGTGGGCACCTATAATCCCAGCTACTCAGGAGGCTAAGGCAGGAGAATTGCTTGAACCTGGGAGGCGGAGGTTGAAGTGAGCCGAGATCACGCCACTGCACGCCAGTGTGGGCAACAGAGCAAGACTCCACCTCCAAAAAAAAAAAGAATCAGATCTCATGAGAATTCACTCACTATCACAAGAACAGCTTGGGGGAAACCACCTCTATGGTTCAATTACCTCCACAATTACCTCCACCTGGCCTCTTCCTTGACATGTGGGGATTATGGGTATTACAATTCAAGATGAGATTTGGGTGGAGACACAAAGCCTAATCATATCAGACATGATCTCATTCTTTTTATGGCTGTATAATATTCCGTGGTGTGTGTGTGTGTGTGTGTGTATGTGTGTATGTGTATATGTGTATATGTATATCACATTTTCTTTATCCAGTCCACCATGAATGGGCACCTGGATTGAGTCCTTGTCTTTGCTCTTGTGAATAGTGCTGTGATGAACATACATGTGCATGTGTCTTTATGGTAGAACAATTTATATTCCTTTGGATATAAACCCAATAATGGGATTTCTGGGTCAAATGGTAGTTCTAAGTTCTTTGAGAAAGCATCACAACTGCTTTTTTTTTTTTTCTTTTCTTTTTTTTTTTTTTTTGAGACGGAGTCTCGCTCTGTCGCCCAGGCTGGAGTGCAGTGGCGCGATCTCGGCTCACTGCAAGCTCCGCCTCCCGGGTTTACGCCATTCTCCTGCCTCAGCCTCCCAAGTAGCTGGGACTACAGGCACCCGCCATCTCGCCCGGCTAGTTTTTTGTATTTTTTAGTAGAGACGGGGTTTCACCGTGTTAGCCAGGATGGTCTCGATCTCCTGACCTCGTGATCCACCCATCTCGGCCTCCCAAAGTGCTGGGATTACAGGCTTGAGCCACCGCGCCCGGCCACAACTGCTTTCCACAGTGACTGAACTTACTTTCCCACCAACAGTATATAGGCATTTGCTTTTCTCAGCAACCTCACCAGCATCTGTTCATTTTTGAATTTTTAATAATAGCCATTCTGACTAGTATGAGATGGTATCTCATGTAACTCATTGATTTGGATGAATGAGATCAATGGTATCTCATTGCTTTGGATTTCTCTAATGATTAATGGTGTTGAGCATTTTTCACATGCTGTTGTCCACATGTATGTTGTCTTTTTAGAGGTGTCTGTCCATGTCCTTTGCCCACTTTTTCTTTGTTTTTTGTTTGTTAATTTATTAAGTTCCTTATGGATCCTGGATATTATACTTTCGTTAGATGCATAGTTTGCAAATATTATCTCCCATTCTGTGGGTGGTCTTTTTACTCTGTTCATAGTTTCTTTTGCTGTGCAGAAGCTCTTTAGTTTAATTAGATCCCATTTGTCAGTTTTTGATTTTGTTACAACTGATTTTGTGGTCTTAGCCATGAAATCTTTGCCAGGGTCTGTGTCCAGAAGGGTATGTCCTAGGTTTTCTACTAGGGTTTTTTTAGTTTGAGATGGTATATTTGAGTCTTTAATCCATTTTGAGTTGATTTTTTTATATATGGTGTAAGAAAGGCGTCCAGTTTCAATCTTCTGCGTATGGCTAGCCAGTTGTCACAGCACCATTTATTGCACAGGAATCCTTTACCTATTGCTTGATATTGTTGACTTTGTCAAAGATTAGATGGCTGTAGGTGAGCAGCTTTATTTCTGGGCTCTCTATTCTGTTCAATTGGTCTGTGTATCTGTTTTTGTACCAGTACCATGCTGTTTTGGTTATGATATTAGTCTGTTCTCACATTGCTATAAAGAAATACCTGAGACTGGGTAGCTGATAAAGAAAAGAGGTTTAATTGGAAGCGTGAGTCTATCATCTGCTCAGCTTCTGAGGAGGACCCAGGAAACTTACATTCATGGTGGAAGGCAAAGGGGGAGCAGGCATTTCACATGACAGAGCAGGAGCCGAGAGAGAGTGCCACACACTTTTAAACAACCAGATCTCACAAGAACTCACTATCTCAAGGACAGCACCAAGAGGGTTGGGGCTAAACCATTCATAAGAAGCCCACATGATCCAGTCACCTCCTACAAGGCCACACCTCCAACATTGGGGATTACAATTCAACATGAGATTTGGTGGGGACACAGAGCCAAACTATATCAGTTACTATAGCCTTGTAGTGTAGATTGAAGCTGGGCAATGTGATATCTCCAGCTTAGTTCTTTTTGCTTAGCATTGCTTTGGCTACTGGGGCTCTTTTTTGGTTCCATATGAATTTTAAAATAGTTTTTTTCTAATTCTGAGAAGAATGTCATTGGTACTTTGATAGGAATAGCATTGAATCTGTAAACTTCTTTGGGCATTATGGCCATGTTAATGTTGATTCATCCTGTGGATGAGCATGAAATGTTTCTCCATTGTTTGTGTCATTTCTGATTTCTTTCAACAGTGTTTTGTAAATTTCTTTGTGGAAATTTTTCACCTCGCTATTTAGCTATACTCCTAGATTCTTTATATTTTTTGTGGCTATTGTGAATGGATTACACTCTTGATTTGGCTCTACATCTTGGTTGTTGATGTATAAAAATGCTTCTGATTTTTATACATTGATTTTTTTATCCTGACACTTCCTTGAAGGTGTTATTAGACATAGGAGCTTTTGGGCAGAAACTGGGATTTTCTAGGTATAGAAGCATATTGTCTACAAACAGAGATAATTTGACTTACTCTCTTCCTATTTGGATGCCTTTTATTTCTTTCTCACACCTGATTGCTGTGGCTTTTTTTGGTTTGGCTTATTACTGATTCAGTTTCAGAACTCATTATTGGTCTGTTCAGTCTTTCAGTTTCTTCCTGGTTCATCTTTGGAGGTTGTATGTTTCCAGAAATTTATCTGTTTCTTCTAGGTTTCCTAGTTTGAGTGCATAGAGGTGTTCATAATAATTTCTGAGGGTTTTTTATACATCTGTGGGTTAGTGATAATGTCCCCATTGCCATTTCAGATTGCATTTATTTGGATCATCTCTTTTTTTGTTTATTAGTCTAGCTAGCGATCTATCAATCGTATTTTTTCTTTTAAAGAACCCCCTTCTGAATTTACTGATCTTGTGTATGATTTTTCACATTTCAATTCCATTCACTTCAGCTCTGATTTTGTTTTTCTTGTCTTCTCCTAGCTTTTGGGTTGATTTGCTCTTGTTTTTCTGGTTCATTCTGGTGTGGTGGTAGGTTAATGCTATAAACTTCCCTCTTACACTGCTTTAACTGTGTTGCACAGATTCTGGTATGTTGTATCTTTGTTCTCATTAGTTTCAAAGAATTTCATTTCTACCTTATTTTCATTGTTTAGCCAGAAGTTGTTCAGGAGCAGGTTGTTTAATTTCCTTGTGAATATATGATTTTCTATGGTCTCTTCAGCAGCACATATACTATGTATATGGTTTTCAGTGACCTTCCTAGTATTCGTTTCTCTTTTTATTGCACTGTGGTCTGAGAGTGTGGTCAGTATGATTTTGGGATTTTTTAATTTGCTGAGAATTGTTTTATGGCTGATTGTGTGGTCAGTTTTCTAGTATGTACCATGTGCAAATGAGAAGAATGTATATTCTGTTATTTGGGGGAGGAGAGTTCTGTTCATATCTATTAGGGTCATTTGGTCAAATGTTGAGTTCAAGTCCCAAACATCTTTGTTAGTTCTTTGTTTCAATTATCTGTCTAATACTGGCGGTGCAGTGTGTTGAAGTCTCCTACCATTGTTATGTAAGTTTCTTTCTAGGTTCCTAAGAATTTGTTTCATGAATCTGGGTGCATATATATTTAAGATAGTTAAGTCTTCTTGTTGAATTGATTCCTTTACTATTATGCGTGCCCTTCTTTGTCTTTTTTTTTCATTGTTGCTTTAAACTCTGCTTTGTCTGAAATTAGAAAGCAACCCCTGCTTTTTTTTTGTTTTCTGTTCGCTTGGTTGGTAGATTTTTCTCCGTCTTTTTTCTTTGAGGCTATGGGTGTCATTGCATGTGAGATGAGTCTCTTGAAGACAGCATACAGTTGGGTCATGCTTCTTTATCCAACTTACCCCTCTGTGCCTTTTAATTGGGGCATGTAGCCTATTTCCATTCAAGGTTAATATTGATATGGGCAGATTTGATCCTGTCATCTTGTTGTTAGATAGTTATTATGCATACTCAATTGTGGAGTTGCTTTGTAGTGTTAGTGTCTGTGTACTTAAGTGTGTTTTTGTGGTGGCTAGTAATGGCCTTTCTATATTTAGCACTCCTGTAAGGACTTTTTGTAGGGGAGTTCTGCTGGTAATGAATTCCCTTAGAATTTGCTTGTCTGAAAAGGATGTTATTTCTCGTTGGCTTATGAAGCTTAGTTTGGCTGGATATGAAATTCTTCACTGGAGTTTTTTTAAAGAATGTTGAATATATGGCTGGGTGCAGTGGCTCACACCTGTAATCCTAACACTTTGGGAGGCCAAGGTGGGCAGATCACTTGAAGTCAGGGGTTCAAGACCAACCTGGTCAACATGGCAAACCCTGTCTCTGCTAAAAATACAAAAATTAGCTGGGCATGTTGGCATGTGCCTGTAATCCCAGCTCTCAGGAGGGTGAGGCAGGAGAATCACTTGAACCCGGTAGGCAGAGGTTGCAGTGAGCCGAGATCACGCCACTACCACTGCACTCCAGCCTGGTGACTCTGTTCCAAAAAAAAAAAAAAAAAAGGAATGCTGAATATAGGCACCCAATGTCTTCTGCCTTGTAGGATTTCTGCTGGAAGGTTCACTGTTACCCTGATGTGATTTTCTTTGTAAGTGGCCTACCCCTTTTCTCTAGCTACCTTTTCTGTTTCTTTTTTTTTTTTTTTTATGTCTACCTTGGAGACATGAAAAATAGCCAAAGCAATGATAAGTAGAAAGAACTTAAGCTGGAGGTATCATACTACCCAACTTCAAACTATACTACACTTGGAGAATCTGATGACTGTGTGACATGAGGGATGGTCATCTTGTATACTGTCTCAGTGGTTCTCAGCATTTCCTGAATTTTAATTTTATTCCTATCTAGAGAGTTCAGGGAAATTTTCATGGATGATATTCTCAAATGTATGTTTTCCAGGTTGCTTGCTTTCTCTCCCTCTCTTTCAAGGACATCAGTGAGTTGTAGACTTAGTCTCTTTATGTAATCCCATATTTCTCAGAGGTTTTGTTCATTCTCTAATGGTTTTTCTTTATTTTTGTCTCATTGAGTTATTTTGGAGAACCAGTCTCCAAGCTCTGAGATTGTTTCCTCAGCTTGGTCAATGCTACTGTTAATACTTGGTGGTTATCTTACGAAATTCTTGTAGTGTGTTTTTCAGCTGTGTCAGATCAGTTTGGTTCTTTCTTAAAATGGCCATTTCATCTTTTAACTCCTGTATTGTTTTATTATATTCCTTAGATTCCTTGGATTGGATTTTGACTTTTCCCTGAATCTTGATCTTCATTCTTGTCTACATTCTGAATTCTATGTCTGTCATTTCAGCCATTTGAGCCTGGTCAAAAAACATTGCTAGGTAACTGGTATAGTCATTTGTAGTTAAGAAGTCACTCTGGCTTTTTGAGTTGCCAGAATTCTTGCACTAGTTCTTTCTAATCTGTGTGGGCTGATGTTCCTTTAATCTTTGAAGTTGCTCCTTTGAATGAGGTTTTTTTGTTTTTATGTTTTTGATCTTTTTTGATGATCTTTGGATTTGACTGTGGTATAATGTGGGTTCTGTTGACGAGCTTTGATTCTGGAAGATTTCAGAGGGCCAAGGCTCAGCTCAGGACTCCATGGCTGTGTGCTCTTACTCTTGGGGGCTGGGACCAAGCCCTTGGCTTTGTTCTCTATCCCCTTGAGGTTAGGAACCTGCTGTGCTGGAGGGGCCTAGGTATTCCCTAGTCTCCTGGCCCCAGTACTCCATCGAGTTGTGCCAAAGTGCTTTGTAGGGGCAGTGGCAGCGAGATCTGTGCTCATTCATGTGTGCCAGCAACTGTGGTGGCACAGCAAGATGCACGTACATCAGCTATAGGGGACACCTGCGGGAGTAGGGCAGAAACATCCACGCATACATTCCTGCCATCTGTGGTGACACTGCTGGGTGTCCACATGTTGGCCATGTGGTGACAGGTGCTGGCATCTGTGCATGTACTTGTGCTGGTAGGGGCAGGGGCACTGTATACACACTAAGGCGGCACAGGTGGAGCGCCAGCAGGGGCTGGGTTCTGGCATCTGCACAGGTACTTGCAATGCAGCAGCATGCTCTACATGGTGGACTGCCCGTGCCTCAGCTGGGTTGTACAGGGGAGGAGTGTGTGCACATATGTTCACCATCCAGGGAGGGGAGACAGGGTCCACCCGTGTCCATAGCCATCAAAGCAGTGGGGGGTGGGGAGTGCTGTGGGCAAGTACATGCCAGCAAAGTGGCAGAGGGGAAGTTTCAATGGGAGGGAAACTGTCAATGGACTGGGGACCTATCTGCTGGAGCTCTCCAACAGGTAAGCGTGGTCTGCCAGCAAAGGAGCTATGATGAGGGTCCATGGGAAGCACTCTGGTTGAGCATTGGAAGCTGCCCAGTAAGCAGGCATGGCCAGACCGGGGTCCCTGGAGAGGCTAGCAAGTAGTGGGAGCGCTGTGATCAGACTAACCATGGGCAAGTCTGCCCTGCTCTGTTCAGGTTAAACAGTCTCTCAAAGGCTAAAGCCATCTAGCAGTGCTTGACATTCCTGGTTGGCGCGGGGGGGTCGGGGGGGTGGGGGCATGGGCATCCCTGGCCATGCTGTACTGCATCAGTTCCTGTCCCAAACCCCTAGACTGCATATGGGCTGGAGTCCTGCTCTGCTGCTTTTCTGTGCAGCTGTCCCTGCCAACTCAGGTGTCCATGGGGGTTATGAATTCTCCTGCAGCTAGGATTCTGAAGGTCCATGGCAAGAGGGGGCCAGTGCTCACCTATTCAACTCACCTTTTCCCTGGAGTCAGTGGGGTCCAGGAGCCTGTGCCAGTGTTTGGCCAACCCTGCACAGGGTTCTCAGCTTATCCCCCTTCAGTCCAGCGTCCACATCCTTCATCCATCCACTCTCAATGCCTTCCCTCTGATGATCTGCTCGGAGTGTGCAAGTCTTGCAGATGTCCATTCCTTTAGTGGAAAATTATCCTTCCAGTTGTGTCTAGTTGCCCATCTTGATTTCCTCTGTTGTTTTGTTTTGTTTGTTTTGAGATAGGGTTTCATTCTCTTGCCCAGGTGGGAGTGCAGTGACACAATCAGCTTACTGCAACCTCAAACTCCAGAGCTCAAGGGATCCTCCTGCCTCAGCCCACCTAATAGCTGGGACCACAGGCATGTGCTACCATGCTCGGTTCATTTTTACATTTGTAGAAACAGGGTCTTTTTTTGTTGCCCAGGTTGGTCCTGAACTCCTGAGCTCAAACAGTTTTCTTACCTGAGCCTCCCAAACTGCTGGGGTTATAGGCATGAGCCACTGTGCCCAGCTTCCCTCTCCTGCTCTTTACAACCTGCAGCTCATAGGGCTATGGAGGCTACAGGAGAACAATCTTGGCCTCCCAGACAAAAGAAAGAGGAGCAGTGGAAACTGACCAAGCAACAGACATGTAGGCGTGAGAGACAAAGTCTAGCTGAAGTTGTATTTTCTATATAATTGACTCATAATAATTGCACATTTTATGGGGGTACAGTGTGATATTTTAATACATGTGTAGATTGTGTACTGATGAAATCAGTGTAGTTAGCATATCCATCACCTCAAACATTTCTTGTTTCTTTGTGATGAGAACAATCAAAATCTTCTACTAATTTTTATATACAGAATATTGTTAACTATAGTCACCCTCCTGTGCAATAATAGAACACCAGAACTTATTCCTCCTATCTAACTGTATTTTGTAACCATTGACCAATCTCTTCTCATCTCCTGCTACCCTCCCCAGTAACCTGTATTCTACCCTGTACATCTGTGAAATCTGTTTTTTTAGATTCCACAAATGGTAAGTTCATACAGTATTTGTCTTTCTGTGCCTGGCATATTTCACTTAAGATAATATCCCGCAAGTGTATCCATGTTGCCATAAATGACAAGATTTCATTCTTTTTTATGGCTGAATAGTATTCCATTATGTATATACACCTCATTTTTTATCCATCCATTCATTGATGGACCCTTAGGTTGATTCCGTATCTTGGCCATTTTGAATAGCACTGCAATAAACATAGGAGTGCAAATATTTCTTTGACATACTGATTTCATTTCCTTTGGATGAACAGCCACTAGCAGGATTGCTGGGCCTTACAATAGTTCTATTTTTAAGTTTTTGAAGAACCTCCATACTGATTTTCATAATGGCTCTACTAATTTACATTCCTACCAACAGTGTAAAAGTGTTCCCATTTCTCTACATCTGTGTTAGCATTTGTTATTTTTTGCATTTCTGATAATAGCCATTCTAGATGGGGTCAGAGGATATATCTGTTTGTAGTTTTGACTTGCATTTCCCTGATGATTAGTCATGTTGAGAATTTTTTTTATATACCTGTTGGCCAATTGTATGTCATCTTTTGAGAAATGTCACATCTCACACCAGTCAGAATGGCGATTATTAAAAAGTCAAGAAACAATAGATGCTGGTGAGGCTATAGAGAAACAGGAGTGCTTTTATACTGTTGGTGGAAATGTAAATTAGCTCCACCATTGTGGAAGACAGTGTGGAAATTCCTTAGAGATCTAGAACCAGAAATACGATTTGACCCAGCAATCCCATTACTGGGAATATACCCAAAGGAATATGAATCATTCTGTTACAAAGATACATGCACATATATGTTTATTGCAGCATTATTGGCAATAAAAAAGACATGGAATCAACCCAAATGTCCATCAATGATAGACTGGATAAAGAAAATGTGGTACATATACACCATGGAATACTATGCAGCCGTAAAAAGGAACGAGATCATGTCTTTGCGGGGACATGGATGGAACTAGAAGCCATCATCATCAACAAACTAACACAGGCACAGAAAACCAAACACCGCATGTTCTCAGTTATAAGTGGAAGCTGAACAATGAGAACACATGGACACATGAAGGGGAACAGTATACAGTAGAGCCTGTCAGGGATCAGGGGGAGGGAGAGCATCAGGATAAATAGCTAATGCATGCTGGGCTTAATGCCTAGTTGATGCGTTGATAGGTGCAGCAGACCACCATGGCACACGCTTACCTATGTAACAGACCTCCATGTCCTGCACATGTACCCTGAAACTTAAAATAAATTTTTGTTAAAAAAGAAACGTCCGTTCAGGTCTTCTGTCCATTTTTAAATTGGGTTATTTGGTTTTTTGTTTTTTTTTAACTGTTGGGTTATTTGAGTTCCTTATACATTCTGGTTATTAACCCCATGTCAGAAGCAAAGTTGGCAACTATTTTCTTTCATTTTCTAGGTTGTCACTTCCTCTATTAACTATTTCCTTTGTTATGCAGAAGTTTTTTAGCTTGTTGTCTGTTTGTGTGATTTTGCTTTTGTTACTTGTGTTTTTGAGATATTCTTCAAAAAATCCTTACTTACATTAATGTCATGAGGCATTTCCCATATGTTTTCTAGTAGTTTTATAGTTTCAGATCTTGTATTTAAATCTTTCATCCATTTTGAGTTGATTTTTGTATATGACGAGAGATAGGGTTCTAGTTTCCTTAATATCATCCTTAATAGCAACAAAAATTATGCTTAAGAATAAATCTTTTAACCCTTTTCCCATTTGCCTTGAGAATACTCACCAGTGGCACTCACAGTTGTAGCATTTACCCCAAGATAACTTTGCCATGAAATAGCTCGCTTTTATTATTATTTTCACGTTGCTCTAATATATCAACTTTGGAAACAAGACATCATTCTATTTATAGCATTCTCCTTTTCATAGTGGTATTTCCGTCTACAAAATATAGTAACTCTTAATCACTGAAAATGTCAAATCCTAGAAAATGTAGCATTTCTATTTTTTTGTGATGGTAACATCATTCTTGAACAGTTGTTGGCCCAAGATTCATTTGATGAAGCTGATTTTTTCAAAATAGGCAGTTCTGATTATTCAATTCTAATGTTCTGTTTAGAAATAACTCCATGAACAGTTTCTATATTTTATTTTCACATTGAAAATCAGTTTGATTTGCTTCAGCCTCAAAGAGCTTGTTTATGTAAAATTAAATGAACGCTAGCAGCAAGTTGCACTTTTTTTTTCTAAACGGGAAAAGGGCTAAAAGAAATAAGATCTTATGATTAAAATTATAAAATTCTATTGAAAGAATATTTAACGAAATGGAGATCCAGGATGCTCATAGTTTGGTAAACTCAATACAATAAAGCTGTCAAGTCACCATAAATTAAATCATAAATAAAATCCAATCAAAACAGCAATAGATATTTTCATGCAATATTACAAAATTATTCTAAAAGTTCAGAAAAATAAGTGAGTGAGAATAACCAAATCAATTTTAAAGAAGAAATAAACAAGACTTTTTAAAGCTTTAGTAATTAAAAGTTTCTTATTAGTACAAATAGATAGATTAGTGGAAAATATTAGCCCACAAATGATTTGACCTATGTGCGCATGTGTGTGTGTGTGTGTGTGTGTGTGTGTGTGTGTATATATTTATATACAACATATATGACCCTTCTCGTCAATCAATGAGTGGATGTATGGATAGAGTAAGTGAGCGAGTGAATAACCACACCATACACAAAAATTAACTCCAGAGTGAGTTAAATACCTATAAGGGAAAAAGCAGAACTTTTAAAATTTAGAAGAAATAAATTTTATGATACCAGGTAGAAAAGAATTTAAGATCTCGAAATCACTATTAATTAAGGTAATGTAATTGATCATATTAAACTAAAAAAATTCTTCAGGAAGTAATGCAGCATAAACAAAGTTGGATACCAAAGAATATAAAGAAGATATTTACAACATATATAACTGGCAAATGAGTTAGTACAAATATATTCAAAAGTATCCTACAAATCTCTAAGTCAGCTCATTAGAAAACTGGAAAAGCCATAGAAAAATAAATCCACGTGGCTAATAAATATTTCAATAGATACTCAATCTCATTAATAATTGGAGATCTATGAATTTAAATAAAAACATTTTACTCCCACTTCTTTGGCAAAAATTGAAAGTTCAAAATACTAAATATGGGAAAGCATATGGGGAAAGGGAACCCTGTGCACTGCTGGTGAGAGTGTAAATCAAAACCCACTTTGAAGAGCAAGTTCTGGTAAAGTTGAAGCTGTGCATTCCCTATTTGACCCTAAAATTTCCATTTCTAGGCTTATACTTTGGAGAAAATTTTGTAGTTGAATGTAGTGGGATCTGTACAAGGATGTGTGTTGCATCATCATTTTAATAGCGGAAATCTGAAAACAACCTAAATGTTCATCAGTGGAAAAATGGCAGAAGGGAAGGGGGTAAGTTTGTAGCATTGTCATAGAACAGAATACCATCGAACAGGTCACTGACTCATTTATTTAAAAAACATTAATGAGCTATCCACTGTATGCCAGATACCTTTCTAGATACTGAGGATATGATGATAAACAAGACAAATACTTTTAAGTTGTAAAACTTAAGTTCTAGAAGTCTGCATACAGTGTGCTACCATTATGTAACACTTGCAAATACTTAAGGAAATGCTGTACTTCTTAGCAGAGAAAGACTGCATTTGTATGTGACAGAGAGAGAGAAAAGTATAAAAGCATCAAAAAGAAAAAATACCAATTTAGGATAGTCCTTACCCCTGTGAAAAGTAGGAAATTGGGTGGGGGCAGGGGTATTAATCCTATTCTGTTTTATTTCTTTTTTAAAAACAATAAAGCATTGCCGGACATGATGGCTAATGCATGTAATGTCAGCACTTTGAGAGGTCAAGGTGGGAGGATTCCTCGAGCCTAGGAGTTGGAGACCAGCCTGGGCAACAAAAAATTTTTTTAAAAGCACAGTTGAAAACACATTTTAGATGTAGACAGTAGGTATGTAGATTTTGGTTATATTATCTTTTCGTATATTTGAAATATCTCATAATATTTTAATTTAAAAAGGATTGATAGTCAATAACATAAAACATCTTGGACTTATATTTTCAACATTTGTACTTCATACTTCCACTACCCTGGGGTGTATATTGTTGTGTGGATTTTTCCTGGGAAGGGTACTAAACCTGCTGGTAAGCAGTACTCTACCATTTAGGGACTTGTTTTGAAATTTTAATCTGGGTCTAGTTTAGTCCTACTATCAAGGCATAGCTATTTTTGGGTTTCTTCTGTGTGTCCTGGATGTTGAACTAGGACTTTACCCTGGCTAATCAGGACTCCAGTTTCTCCCTGCCCTGTGTGAGCTCTGGGAATACTTTTTTAGGGCATGGGAGATGTCTTTTTTTATGTCAGTTTTTTTGCCTTGTCTTATGGAGTTTCATCCACACATGCATAACTTAATATCAGCAATAGAGTTAAAGAGAACACCAGACAAATTTCTGTAGTTAATTTCTCTGTTTTGCTCCATCTTTTCTGGTATTCTGTCCCACATATTCCATCTAACTTCACCTTCCTGAACCTTGTTTCTGTCTCCTTAACTTAGTGAGACTATTGTCCTTTGCATCTCCTTCCCTTCACAGTAGTCTTCAAAAAGCCAGGGTGATTATGAAGCTCACATCATTTATTTCCCTTTTCCTAGGCATCACAGTTCTGAGATACCTATTATTTTAATGTCTAAAAATAGTTGTTGCATATATTTTATTCAGGGTTCTCATTATTGACATCAGGAAGCTTAGCCTGGTCCCAGTTACTCTCAGTGGCCAGAAGTGGAATTGATGATATATTTTTCTTTTCTAAAATATGTCTATTTTCTAACCGTGTACACTATAATAGCATCAAAGAAACCTTTATAAGGCAATCCAGTAGCAATATTGTGGTCCCTAAATATTCTTCTTAAAATGAACCAATGTCGTTGAAGAAACAGTTGCATCTCTTGCACAGAATGTTCAGGATGAGCCTGAGATATTTGCTTGTGCCAGTTAACAAGGAAGTTATGAAGTGCTGAGTTATTGTCAAAAGAACACAAGAGCTACCCTAAAGGGGTTGTTGCCATTGCCCACAATAACCATTGGAGCATTAAGAATAATGACTATGGTTTTACATCAAACACATTAAAGATACAAAAATTCATGAGTTCATAATGATAATTTAAGAGGAAAAAAATCTCATTGGCCCCCATTGAAGGTTACTAGGATACTAAGTTGTTATTCTAAAAACTGGTAAATTATGGGAAGAAACCAAGTATTTATCATACCTTGCTTATATAAATTGTATTTCAGGGTAGTGAAGTAATTGATGTTAATCAGTTCAGAAGGACGGATAAAGATATGAAACCACTATATTGTAAATTCTCTAATGAAGTAATGAATCTAGGTAACAACCATCAGTGTATACTAAAACCACTGAGTGTTTGACTAATTGGGATCTTCCATATATCAACCTTAAAGAGACCTAATTCATATACCATACAAGTTACTATTTAAAATATCCAATTTATGTTTTTTGGTATGTTCAAAGAGTTATGCAACCATCAACACAATCAATTTTCGAAGATTTTCATCACCCCAGAAAGAAACCCTGTACCCATTGCCAGTCATGCCCCATTTCCCACTAACCTCCCCATCCTGGGCAACCATGAATCTACTTTTGATCTGTATAGATTTGTCTATTCTGGACATTTTATATGAATAAAGTTATTCAATATGTGGTCTTTTGTGACTGGCTTCTTTCACATTAGATAAATTTCAGGGCTCATCTACATTATAGCTTGTATCAGCATTCTGTTACTTTTTATTGCTAAATAATAGTCCACTGTATATAGACAGTAGTATTCCATTGTATAAGACATTTTATTTTGTTGATAGACATTTGAGTTGTTTATACTTTTGGCTATTAATAATGCTGCCATAAATACTCATGTACAAATTTTTATATGAACAGATGTCTTCTTCAGGGTACATTTCTAGGAATGGAATTGCCAAGTTGTATGGTATAAACTTTGAAGAAACTGGCAGATTTTTCCTAAGCACCCGTATCACTTTACATTTTCATTAGCAGTGTATGAAGAAGACTCCCATTTTCTACATCCTCGTTACTGTCTTTTTAAATATAGCCATCCTAGTGGTATGAAATGGTATCTCATAGTTTTGATTTACATTTCCCTAATGACTAATGATATTGAATGTTTTTTCATATACATTTCAGCCATGTATGTATCTTCTTTGGAAAAATCTATTCAAATCTTTTACCCATTACCCATTTTTTAACTTGGTTTTATAAAATTTGAGTTGTAGGTGTCCTTTTTGTGTTCTGGGTATATAACTCCCTTAGAAATGTTATCTGCAAATATTTCCTCCCATTGTCTGGGTTGTCTTTTCACTTCTTGATGATATGTTTGAAGCATATAAGTTTTAATGTTGATAAAGGTCAGTTTATCTGTTTTTCATTTTGCTTGCTGATGGTTTTGGTGTCATATCTAAGAAATCATTGCATAAGCCAAGGTTGTGAGTTGGAGGTCACAGCATTCATGGCATTAGGGAATTCCCTACCTTATTTCCAACCTATCTTGCAGCTGTGGCACAGGCATATGATATAGGTTCCTCCACTTTGAAGCATCCATGCCAGATTTTGTTTCAGAGTCTAGGGAGGTAAGGAAGCAAAACACTGCAAAAAAATCCATTTTGGTAAGGGTAGCAGATATATCTAGTTTCCAGATTTCAGCATTGGTAGGAGTTAGGGGTGACATGCAGCTTCTGTCCACAGTGCAAACCACAGTGCTTTGCCCAGCAGTTGCAAGCGCGGAGTGTGCACTGAAAATCTTTCTCTTACCATCATTCATTCATTCCTGAAATGAATCCATTCTGTGTGAGAATTCTAATTGAGAGTCTACTTCGTGTTATTTTAAGAAAAAAATGCATTACATGTCAACCTTAAACCTACAGCCAATTTCCTAAACTGTACTAAAACACAATAAAATGCACATATAAGTAATAAGCATACATATGAGGATATAAAATGCTTAAAGCATCAAAATAATTCATACAGTTGTGAATGATTTGCTTTGTATGCAGTAACATATTACACCTCCCCTTTGTTGACAGTCAGTGCATTTTTTCAAAATGTCTACATGTGATTGTGACGTTCTACAAACTGTATTAGAAATGTAATTCAACATACATACTATTTAAAATCTATGGAGATATACAACTATTATAGATCATAATTATTTTTAAAAATTAAAATAATGTACTGAGTTTGGGGTATATATTTTTTTTCTGTGTACTAAACAACTGGAAAACTTTGTATTGAGGACTAGATATGTCCTATAAAGTTTGGGTATTAAAAACCAAGAGGCATTTTTATGAGGAAAATATTAAGCATGGAAACTTTCTGCAGAGGTATGCCTGTATTAATCAAGCACCTGTAACATACTTGGCACCATACAAAGGGTGCACATGATGTCTATAAGTCTATGTTTCAAGTAAAACACAGTTGTGTTTCATAACCATGACTTAGATACCCCAAGACTTATATAAAGAGTAAAAGAAGCAAAATTCTTTTTATATAGTCTTCTGTTTTCTTTAACCAGCTAAGCTGTACCTACACCTCTGTCTTTAAGGAAGGTTGTAAAATCATCTCATCCCAAAACTTGTGTAGGGGTTGTGGATTCTTTATTTTTTATTTTTTGTTTGTTTGTATTTTTTTTTTTTGAGATGGAGATGGAGTCTCACTCTTGTCACCCAGGCTGGAGTTCAGTGGCGTGATCTCGGCTCATTGCAACCTCTGCCTCCCAGGCTCAAGCGATTCTCCAGCCTCAGCCTCCCAAGTAGCTGGGATTACAGGTGCCTGCCACCACACCCAGCTAATTTTTGTATTTTTAGTAGAGATGGGCTTTCACCATATTGGTCAGGCTGGTCTTGAACTCCTGACCTCAAATGATCCACCCGCCTCGGCCTCCCAAAGTGCTGAGATTACAGGTGTGAGCCACTGCACCCAGCCAGAGTTGTGGATTCTAATCCCAGCCCTGATAACACTTGGCAAGTCATTTCCCTTTTCGGTGCTACAATTTATCTATAATATGAGAAGTAGATTGAATTAGATCTAGAGTTTTGTCTAGTTTTAAAATCATTTGATATGGTCATATAAGCAGAAAATAGTCAGATGAGTAGAACAGTTTTCAATGCTTCTCCTTTTAGAATGTCCAGATTTTTTCCGAAATAGCTTTTATCTTATAGTTAGTCTCAGAAAAACTCAGGTTCCCCTCATTTAGAAATTACATTCTGATCTGACAGGTTAGAAAGATCAAAAATTGTTTTCAAATCAATTTATTTTGTTAATTTAAAAAAATGTTACAAGCAAGTATTTTTTATAAGCAGATTATCTACAAAATTGATTATTAACTTTTTATCATATATGTTTCTAGGTAAATGTCTATAATAGGAAAAGGGCCATGGAAAGATAAATTTGGCAGTGTTAATAGGCAAGCCCTCATTGGAGTATTTTTTTCTTTTTCTAGGCATTACTCTGCCACCAGTGAAGTCTCATTATTTCTAAGTGTCCTAATCAATAAGGTCATGAAAGATTGATTTCAGGAGCTGTCGCTGTGTTTATGACAAGAAGCATATAGAGTCATTTATAGAAGTGGGCAGTAATTCTCCTGTTAACTAGCAAGTCAAGGAATCAGTAAGCCCATCTTACATGTCTTTGGGTGGTGAGGAAAATCTTGATGGTGACCATCACCGACAGAGTAAGAGACTAATATTGTTAATTGAATTTCCCTAAAGAGAACAAAAATATACCATCGTGTAGGGGGAAGGGTAGAAGGAGCAAATCCATACAGGTCTCCAATATGTATGAGTTGGTTGCATTGATTTTCCTCTGCTAATGGCCTAGGATAGATACCGAATTGTTCTCAGAAAATATAAAGTTGATTAGAGCAGCTCATTTCCACTTAAGACTTTTTAAATTGCAACTACAAATATTTCAAAGGTATGTGTGTATATTTAGATATATATAATTTTAAAATAAAACATTTATTTTTCTATTAATTTGTGTTATACCATGCATAACTTATAAACATTTCCTCATTATTCCTCACAAACATGATTTTTTTTCTTTTTTTTTTGAGACGAAGTCTTGCTCTGTCATCCAGGCTAGAATGCAATGGCATGATCTTGGCTCACTGCAACCTCTGCCTCCCAGGTTCAAGGAATTCTCTGCCTCAGCCTCCTAAGTAGCTGGGATTACAGGCACCCATCACCACACCTGGCTAATTTTTGTATTTTTAGTAGAGATGGGGTTTCACCATCTTGGCCAGGGTGGTCTTGAACTCCTGACCTTGTGATCCACCCACCTCGGCCTCCCAAAGTGCTGGGATTACAGGCGTGAGCCACCGCACCCAGCCACAAACATGATTTTAAGAACCACATGATATTCTATCATATAAGGCTACTATAATTATTGGACTAATCCTGTAGTTTACATTTAGGTTTACAAGCCCTTTTGAAAAGAATAATTAGTATTACTATAATACATGTTCATTGTAAAAAAAAAAA
>NW_016803231.1:0-14875 GCF_001698545.2 Rhinopithecus bieti | reverse complement strand
AAAAAAAAAAAAAAAAAAAAAAAAAAACTAGACAATACAGAAATGTATAAATTAGAAGAAGTTAAAAACTCATTTTTCTCTCCTCAGACATAACAATTTTAAGTTTAGAATGTATTCTTCCAGATTTTTTCTATGCATATTTCTGTAAATATACATATATACTCATATGTTTTCATTAAAAATATATATATATACGTGTATATATAGTTTTTTCTTTTCACTAAGCAGTATATATGAACATCTCATGTCAACACATGAAGATCTACCTAATCCTTTTTTGATTAGCTGGATTTGTAAAAGAAAATTATTTTAGAGACAGGGTCTTGGTTTGTCGCCCAGGATGGAGCACAGTGGCACAATCATACCTCTCTGCAGCCTTGAACTCCTGGGCTCAAACAATTCTCCTGACTTAGCCTCCTGAATAGCTAGGACTACAGGCATGTATCACCACACCCATCTAATATTTTAGTTTTTTTGTAGAGACAGGGTCTTGCTATGTTGCCTAGGCTGGTCTTGAACACCTGGCTTCAAGCAATCCTCCCACTTCGTTTTTTAAAAAAATTAAACCATCCAAAAGAGAATTCAGTGAAAAAGAAATTCTTCTTTTACTTTACCCTGGGAATTATTTTTAAAGACTAAATAGTATTCCATGGAATACTTGCACCAATAACTTATTTAACTGTTTCCCCATTAATTGACATTTATTTGAATTGTTTTTAGAGACTTTGCTGTTTCAAACAATGTTTCAGTAGACATCCCTGTACATATACCATTATGGACTTAGACTTGTTTTCCAGGATAGGTTTACTGAATGTGGAATTGCAATTTTGATTTTAAGAAACTTCAGATGTGTTAAAAAGTAGCCAAAATAATTTGGATCGGTAGTTGGTTGGTTAATCCCAAAACCCAAACCAAGTAAATCATAACAAATGATAACTAAATACCTTAAAGTGTTTTAACTTAAAACATTTTAAGTGTAAATTTCTTCACCAATATTCTGATGTAGGAGCCAGGCTTTTCTTTGTGAATGATTCTCTTCTTAGGAGTTCCATTTAGATTTTCTTGCACAAAACGTACCTATAATACATTGTCTACAAATTCCACTTTGAGGTTTTTGTAAGTGAAGCAAGCACATAAAATAATCTAGTTTGTTATCAGTCCTCTAGAATTTTACATTTTCCCCTTAGTCCTTTTACTTGTTTTATCTACATCTAATTTGCTGCCAGTTTTGTATAGCAATTGCTATTATTGAATCTTTCAAAAACATTCAACTTAGATTTTTAGTTGAAACTTTTTTTTTACTTACAACATTAGTTTACTTGGCATTTAGTTAAGTTACATAATTATTGTAGAGTTGATTCATATAAACTTGTTTGGGAACAGGTAGGACCTACTCATGATTAGCGTAACATCTAGAGGCAAGACCATTCACTAGGATGCAGGCATCAGTCTTCATGTTTTACAGAGGAATGGAAAGTGTCCCTTAATCCAACATTTTGGCTAAAGTGGAGATAAGCTAAAAGAACTGTCTATACTATTGTATATACCCATCATAATTTGCCAGGTTCCATTTCTACATATCCTTGCTAAAACTAGGCATGATCAATAAATCATTTTAAAGCTGGAAAATGTTTTGCCAGTGAACAATAACCAAAAAACCCTAGCATTTATTCTCTTGTAACACTTTGTAATATTGTCTCATTAACTCATTACCATTAACTGTATAATGCTATCCTCATTTTTAAAATAAGAACAGTGAGGCACACAGAGATTAACTAATTTGACCAAGGTCACACCACAAGTGGCAGAGCTGAGATTCAAAAGTTTTGTTTTGTTTTTTTCCAATTTTATTATTTTAATACTGGGATGTTTTTGTTTAAAGACAAGGTCTCTCTATGTTGCCCAGACTGGGTGTGAACTCCTGAGCTGAAGTGAGCCTCCTGCCTCAGCCTCCTAAGTAGCTGAGTGGCACACACCACCACACTTGGCCAAAAATAGTTGTAAACATTTTTATTGGATATTATAAGTTTATTGCATAAATGAGATATTATTTCAGCATCATATATTTACACAAGAAGTTAAAACATTCTTGCAAAATATAGAAGTAGTCTCTGTAATATATGAAATGTATTTTCCTTTCAAGACATATACTTTCAGAATGGTTTTAAATTTTTACTCAGTAAGTATATGTTGAGCCTACAAATTATTGGAAGAAAACCATAGAATATTAAAATTTAAGTAACATGAACGGTTATTAAGCCAACTCTCTCATTTAAGCAAATGGGATAATACAGGCCCACAGAGTTGGATGACTTCCTAAGACCCTATGACTACTGAGACCAGAACCCAAGTCTCTTGACTCTTCTGTCATACTTGTATTGAGATGATTCATAAACTGATGGCCATTTTATAAGTGACTGATCTACCTTAACAAGACTCCTTCAGCCCATATAGACTATGCAGAACCTAGAGCCTGAATGAAGATTTCATTAGTGAAATCTTAGTGCATTTCTGTAGGCCAGCAATACCTGTAGGTTAGAGACTCATCCGGGCAACATAAATTTTCCATAAATGTTTGTGGAATATGTGAATGAACTGTGCTAATGCTTCATGTTTGCAAGGGCCTTTACAGTAAAGATTAAAATTAGAATTTCTTTNCCATTTTACAGACCCACTGAGTGTGTCTAACTCCAGCATGTTTTTGTGGCCCAAGTTAAGACCTATGTTTCTCTATACATTAAGCTATACATTTGTTTTGGACTCTGACTTTTAATAGATTTATTACCATGTGTTGCAGTGACCTCCATTCCATTTTTAAACATTTTTAATATGTTTAGAAATAAAAATATATTTGTTCTTTATGTTAAAAGTCATCTTAAGCTCTAAGTATAGTTGGCCCAGGAATAAAGATGTAGGAATTATAAACACTTATAGACTAACATAAAAAATCAGCAATATTATAACCTTGTAATTTATAAATATAATTTAACCTTATAATTTGTAATTATAATAGAGTTTGATTTGCAGTGTCATCTTAGTTTAAAAGATATCTTGAAGTTTTCAAGAGAATTATTCATCCTATTGGACTTTTATAACTTTTCAGGAAAGCTCTACAAATGAGTAATAACAATTTTCTCCCATAGAATAGAGGAAATGAAGGAATGGGATTAATTACATTTTATAGAAAATTAGAATTACAAATTTTATTCCATGCCCTTTCATGTAAAATCACTGAAAAACCAGAAACTAAAGTTAACAGATTTTCATTTGTGCTCTAATTTAAAACTGTCCTTTAGAGAGAAAATGTTACCCTTTTTCTACTGGCTTCCAATCCTTTTGCTTCTCATATTACTTACTCTTGCCTCAACTACATTGTGACAGTATCTTTGGTGCATATTTTTTGATGACTGATGACAACACTTATGACCTCCCCAAGCTGCTCCCTTGGTGACCACTAATGGTTTATCTAGTGTCAAACAAGATCTTTGTTTTCTTGATTTTAGATAAATTTGCAGCCCACTGCTTCACTAGTCATGATGTCAGTTGTTTACATTTCAGCACAGTGTTTGTCGTAACTTTCAAATACAGAGGAACTGTAGACAGACGGTGTTTATCACGTTGTAGAGACTGTCAGAAATGGCTGGCCTCAACAGAACTGAGTCAAGCCCAGTGTTTACATTTTAATCTGCAAACTGTCAGGCCTGCTCACTGTAGTGACCAATTGCAGCATGAGAAGATGAATAGCATAGAATTTTTATACTAGTTGCTATATATTACTCTGAATTAATCTTTGCAAAAAATACAGATATTACAATCATAGTGGCTGAAGGGTGAGAAGAAACCATTCCAGCAATGGAAATGGTAATATTACTAATTTGGTTAATAATCCTCTTCTGATAGTGAAATGTGGAAACTCACATGTAGAATGTGTTTTCTGTGGTGGTATTCTGTCCTAGCATCATCTGACCAAGTTAGGTCAGAACAGTGTGCTGACAGATAGACAGAGGAGGAGTAACCCTTTACTTGCACAGTGGTCATGTCAACTGGTTTACACCCTGTTAAAAGACTGTTTCAATTTCAGGCATTTACTCAATTATTTACTGAGCAAGAGTGAAGGAAATGTGTAATAATTTTAATATTGCTTAAGATATGTCCATAGATCATACATATGTACACTCATGCATTGCTTAACAATAGGGAGAAATTCTGAGAAGTGTGTCCTTAGGCAGTGTCATCATTGTGCAAACGTCGTAGAGTATACTTACACAGACCTCGATGGCATAGCCTGCTACACACATAGGCTATATTGTATACCCTATTGCTCCTAGGGTACGAACCCGTACGGCATGTTACTGTACTGAATACTGTACTGAATACTACAGACATTCGTAACACAATGGTAAGTATTCATGTATTTAAACATATCTAAATGTAGAAAAGATACAGTAAAAATACACTGTTATAATTTTATGGGACCACAGTTGTATATGCTGCCAATTGTTGACCGAAACATCGTTATGTGGCACGTGAGTGTATGTAAATATTGACGTATTTGATTTTTAACGGTGCTCTTCCTTCTTTACTGCCTACATGCCATTTCCTTTTCTGAAATACTCACTCCCCAAAGCCAGCCCCTACGTATTCTTCAAAACTAATCTCAGTAATCTCTACCTTTAGGAAACCTTTTCCCAGTTCACTGTTTAACATCCTTGCCCAGCTACATCATTGCTGCATAATAATTGATCATTTGTACTGCATAATATAGTTACTTATTTTCCTGATTGTTCTGCTTACAAAACTGTAGTTTCTAAAAGGTAATTATTTAACCCTGTGTCACTAGTGCAAAGCAGAGTGTTCTGCATATAGTAGGGCTAAATAAGTGTTAAATTATTTGAGGACATCTTTCTCCTGCTGTAGAACCCTAGCATTCATGGCCCTCCCTTGCTGTTACTTTCACTTCCCACCTCCAAAAGGCATCATCACTTGTTAATCAAAGTGACATCTTCTGCATTGTGCCTGCACCATCTATCTTTTCTGTATTTCCCTGTGATGTTACCTCTGTAATACTCTCTCATTTCCTCTGCTTATCTGTGCATGCTCTTTTCAAGACCATGTTTAAGGTGAATTTTCTTCAAAAAATGTATGATGAATTTAATCCTTAGTGCCATAAAGATTGCAGTGAGAAATATAGGCCCTCAGATTACTTTCTGAAAAAATTAATGCTGATAGAAAAATTGATAAGTGAAAAGTCAGCATTAGCATGCAGTCTTGAAAGAGAGAAAATATGGTAAAGAAAGAGGAAAGTAACCCTGGCATGGTGGTTCATTCCTGTAATCCCAGCACTTTGGGAGGCCGAAGGAGGAGGGTCATCTGTGCTCAGGAGTTTGAGACCAGCCTGGGCAATGTATCGAGACCCTGTCTCAAGAAAGAGCAAAGGAAAAGAAAGGAAAGGAAGAGGAGGAGAGGGGAGGGGAGGGGAGGGGAGGGGAAATGTTAAAGGAGTTTGAATATTAGTTATATATTTACTCTTACCATCAGCATAGTCATTTCTATGATGAGGGAGAGCATTGCCACGGAAATGATAAGCCTCAGCTTCTTGCCCCAGATGTGCCTGGATGAATGACAAAACTATTCAGCCTCAATTTCATTATCTGTGAAGCAGTAGGTTTTAGGGTTTTTCCATGGGCCAGTAAGCGTTGAGATGATCAACACCTGTGAAAAGAATGGGAAAAATATATAAAGTCTACTATTTTAAAATCTTTAAAAAAAAGTTGACCTGAGGGCAAGGATACCTGGTGGGGAGTAGGAGAGACTTTATATTCTAATCATCTCTATCAGAGAAGATGCGTATTGTTGCTAGAGCAGGATTTTGATGATCTGTGCTTCTTTGCCAATCCCTGGTGCCTAAGGGACAAGGAACCTGCTGAGTGAAAGAATGGACACAACCCAGTCATACAACTCATTGACTTTACTGAAGCCTGGTCAGTAGACCACTAGCTCTCTGTGGGATACTCAAGGCTGCCTTTACTCAGAGTCAGAAGACACTGGGAAATAAAATATCTCTGGGCAATTTCATTAAATAGGTGCAGGCTAATAATCATACTTAACACTGTGTGCCAGTTACCATTCTTTTTTTTAACATATATTTACACATTTAATCCTCACATCATCCCTTTTGTTTTTCTTCGCTCATTTTACAAATGAAGAAACTGAGGCACATGTCCACACTCCCTCAGCAAATAAGTGGTAAACCATGATTTGAAAACAGATAGCTTGTCACCAGTTAATTACTATGATGTACCGACTAAAGCAAGTTGGTATTCTATTTTGCTGCCTCTTGCTTGAGCAGCTGTCAGGATGTAACTCCCCAGTTTCCTCAGGAGAGAGCACTGAGACTGTCTTCACACATACTCAGAAGCCACAACCAGGAGTCATGTTGCAGTCTCAGATATCTTTTTGTAGGGAGTGTTTTTCCAGACCAGTAAAGAAAACAAGCATCTCTTCCCAAGTGGTTTGATTTTCTGATTTCGTTTTCCAGCTTTAGTAGATTCTTGTAGCAGGTTTTACTTCAGGACCTTTATGTCCTCAACTTTTGCTAATACATATTCATAAGAAGTACCAGTATTCTTGGAGGTTAACTGATTTATAATCAACTTTTTTATTCGAGATTCACAAGCTTCTGCCCTAAATTTTTGTTATATTCAATTAAATAATTTTTTATCGATATCAAGAACTGCTTTTAAACTTATTTTAATCTCTTTTGTGGTTTGAATTAAATATATACATATACATGCATATATACATGTATACATATATATGTATATACACACATATATACATATACAGACACACACAAACATAACTTTAAAGTTCTTTGATTATAAGAAATATGTCTTGCGGATTTTTAAAAATCTTCCCTCCCTCTGTCTCTCCCTTTCTTCCTTTCCTTTCCCTTTCCTTTTTCCTTCCTCAGCACTGTAAATTGTTTTGTGAACCATGGTGCTGTACATAATTAATATATGATGGTGATAATTTCCAGAGACATAGCTCATTCACAGGAAACAATGTTCTCTCGTTTCCCTGGTGCAAACTCAGAAACCATGTGCAGATACACACTCATCAAATTCAGTTGTTTGGAAAAACCGTAGGAAGAACAAGACCCTCCGAAGTATGACCACAAAGAGGTTAATAAATTTCCCATAGTGCCTCTGGAACAGGTGTTTGGGACAGTGGAGGCCAGTACATGATGCCTTTAAATTTTTCTCATTCTCAGACCACATTTTAGATAATTTAGGCTTGAAAGGTTCAGAACATGGTTTACAGGGTGACTGTGCACACTGCTCTTTCAAAAGGGTACAATAATCAAAAAGTAAATTGAATGCCTGAGAGCTGGATTCATCTGTTCATTGAAAACCAAGGAGTCATGTGGTCATTAAAAGATAAGGCTAAGTTATAACAAATAGACAATTTAGTTGATGGATGAATATTTTATTGTGATGTATTCTGCCTGTTATTAATACTTTGGAAGGATATTTCATCTCTCCACTAAAAGGCATAACAATATTATGCAGTGTGTTCTTATTAGAGCACATTCCTGCATTCCTAAAAACCATGTTCAAAGTAGATCATTCTTCCAGCAATATGAATGCCTAAACTATATGTCAGACCCTGCTTATAGGACACTTCAATCTAATATCTGGCTTCAGTCAAGTGAAGAGGTGGTTAAAATATAATAAGCTGTACAATGACAGGTCTTCTTGCTTCCATCCTTGGTACTTTGATTCTGCTCTTTATACAACCTCCAGAGTAATCCATAAGTCAGAACACATCACTTCCCTACTCAGTAGCCTCCAGTGACTCCTCATCATACTCAGAGTAAAACTAAAGTACTTATGATCACCTAGAAAGCTCTAGATTTGCCCCACTCTTTGCATGTCTGACCTGTTTTCTCACTACTTTCTCTCCTCATTAACTGCTCCAGCCTCATGGCCCTTGCCATTCTTCGGATATGTCAGCTTTCTTCTGCCTTAGGCTCTTGTCACTTACCCTTCTCTCTGCCTGAAAGTTCTTTCTCAAGATAGTTGCATGGCTTTTTCCTAACTTCCTTCAGGTCTTTACTCAAATGTCAACTTCTCAGAAGGCCTTCTCTTACCATGCTATTTAAAATTGTATCTCCCTCTACTTCCACAGCCCAGACGCCCCCTTCTCTGTTTTTCTTTGTGGTCCTAATGGGTGATAAGGACTACATCTGACCATCTAACATACTACCATATTGCTAATGACTTTCTCCCCCAACTAGAATATTCCTAGAAGTAAAAGTAGAGATTTTTGTCTGTTCTTAAACATTTGTTGAATCAATCAGTGAATAAAAGTTAAATGCAAAGTTCTGGCAGGGAATGGTGGCTCACACCTGTACTTCCATCACTTTGGGAGGCTAAGGCGGTGGATCACTTGAGGCCAGAAGTTGGAGATCAGCCTGGGCAAAACCCTGTGTCTCCTAAACATATCAAAAAATTAGCCAGGTGTGAGGGTACAGGCCTGTAATCCTACTTGGGAGGCTGAGGCACAAGTATTGTTTGAACCTGAGAGGCGGAGGTTGCAGTGAGCTGAGATCGTGCCACTGCACTCCCGCGTGGGCAGCAGAGCAAGACCCTGTCTCCAACAACAAAGTTCTATAAGGGCACATAAGTCCAGTAACGAATATCAAAGATGACTTTTTAAGTTACAATGAAGGTAAGATTTGGCAGATACAAGTAGGATGTTTTTAACAGTGTTTCAATCAGAGAATGGCACTTGCTAAGACCCAGAAAAGCACAGAAGAAAGTGTGGCACTTCAGTCATTCATAATGGCTACAGCATAGCCAGGTTGGGAATGGTAAATGATGAGACTAGAGAGATAATCAGGGACTGGTTAGTGATGAGTCAGATAAAGACAGTGGGAGCCACTGAAGGAAAAATTAAGTGATTAAATTTGCATTTTGGAAAGATCTTTTAGGCTGCAATGTGGTGAGTAGATTGGAGGAAGGCAAACCTATAGCAGAAAAGCCTCTAAGGAGCTATTTTGGATATTCTAGTGAAATGGTGGCAGCCTGAAGTAAGCTGACAATGATAGGGATTGTTTGAACCTGGAGAAACGCATTTGAAAAGTGTTTAAGAGACTAAATCAATATTGGCTGTGAAGAGTAAGGAAAAGGAAGAAGCTAAAAAAGCTAAAAATGAACTATGGATGGTGGTGCCATTCAGGATCAAGTTTAATTTCTTATAAGAAAAATAACAAATTCCTCTCTGGACATGTTGATGTGCTTATGGGACATCCAAATGGTGGTAAGATACCTAGTAGAAAGTTATCTGTAAAAGTATGGGGTTGAGAAGAGGGATCTAGACTCGAGATACAGGCTTGGGGGTCATCAGCTTAGATACAGTAAAGGAAACAGTAGAAATGGATGATAATCTATAGAATGAAGAAGATAGGACAAAAAAGAAAAACATAAGGAATATTACTATTTAAGGTGGAGATTGGCAAACTATAGCCCATGGACCAAATCTGGCCCACTGCCTGTTTTCAGTTGCCCACCAACTAAGAATGGCTTTTACATTTATTAATGATTACATTTTATCTAAAGTCCTTGATTTTGTTTCTTGGCCTGCAAAACTTGTTCTATTAACTATCCAGTTCTTTAAGAAAAGTTTGTTGACCCCTGATTTAAAGGCAAAAAGAGAAGAGCCTCCAAAGACAAAGATAAATGTTAGAGTGGTGGGGAAAATCAGAGTGAAGTGTTGTGTAAGCCAATGGGAAAGACGAGGTTTCCAGATAGTTGGGGAAAGTTTTGGGTTGTCTTGACACAGTAAGTTTATACATTGACACATCCTTCTGCTCCGAATACATAAAAAATAAAAATAAAAAAATTGTAAACAGAACTAAGAGGACATAGGCTGTCAAAAACAAAACTGGGATTTCTATGGACTAGAAATAGAGTGAATATAAACACAAAATAGTAAAATTAGCAGAAGCCATTCATAATTCTGTTGTGCTCCTGGTCCAGAGGCAGACTGTTGTGACTAGGATTGGACTAAAAGGGGGCTAAATGCCACATACAGCAGCTATATTCACAACCTACGGTCAGAACTTGGGTCTTTTCTTCTCCTAAAAGGAGGTGGAATAAAAACTGCTACTGATCACAGCAGCTTAGTAGAAAGCTTTAAGCCTAGGGAAGAAGAGAGAGCACCCAGTTTCACAACCAAGAATTGAACCAAGCCACCTGCCAGCTCAGTAACTATCTCTGCAATATCTTCAGTGTCAGTGCTGGAACTCCAACCACTGAATTGCCGTTTATATGACCTGGAGCCCTAGATGCCCAGGGAAAGCAACTGTGAAGCTGCTAAATAATAGAGGAAGGAAAAGACAGTATGAAACGAAAAGCCTCTCACCCAAAATGCATCTGCAAACCAAAACTACAAAACATGAATAAGTCAAATATTAAGAAAGCCATGACATAACTTTCAAAAATGGAACAAGAATTTATAACAGATAAAATTACAAGTGAAATTAATTTTATAAAACTATCTGGGCTGGGCATGGTGGCTTGTGCCTGTAATCCCACCAGTTTGGGAGGTTGAGGCAGGTGGATCATCTGAGGTCAGGAGTTTGAGTCCAGACTGGCCAACATGGTGAAACCCCATCTCTACTAAAAATACAAAAAAATTTAACCGGGCATGGTGGTGGGCACCTGTAATCCCAGCTACTTGGGAGGCTGAGGCAGGAGAATCACTTGAACACGGGAGGTAGAGGTTGCAGTGAGCCGAGATCGCGTGACTGCACTCCAGCCTGGGTGACAAGAGCAGAATACTCCATTTCAAAAAAAAAAAAACTATTTGAAAAGATTTTCAGGAAATATATTTAGTATTCTCAAAGAGATAAATGAAAACAACAGGTCAATATGAAAAAAGAGGCAAAATGAAATCATAGGTGATTTAAAACTGAAATCTAGGAAGTAAAATATAGTTTTGAAATTAAAAATAAACGACGGGAAAAAAATCTAGACTGGAAGTAGAATTAATAGCTTGGGTCATAGTATTAATATTAAGGAATATATCTTAAAAATAGCAGAAGAACCGATAAAATGTGTGAAAGAATGGTTCAGAATGATAGAGTATAAACTGTGGGGCTCCATTGATGTTTATTTGGAGTTCTGGATGAAGAGAATGGAAAGAAAAGAATTAGCACTATTTGACATGAAACACCTGATAATTTTCAAGAATTGAATAAAGGCATGAATTTACATCACAGTTAAACTGCAAAAGATCAAAGAGAAGAAGAAAATACTTCACACTACAAGAGTAGAGACAGATTATGTAAAAAGTACAGTTAGACTGGTAACAAACTTCATCTTAGCAATAAGAGCTGCCAAAAACCAATACAGCAATAGGTTCAAAATGCATAACTATAGTGTAGAATTTTATGCACAATAAAATACTCAAGAATGAAGGCAAAATGAAGCTATTTTCAGATATTCAAAGATAAGGAAATCTAAGTACCACAGGTCATCCCAAAAAGTAATTAAAAGGTATAGTTCAACAAGAAGAAAATGAGCTCAGAGGGAAGGAATGGGATATACAAAAATGATGAGCCTAGAAATTGTAAAAATACGTGAGTGTATTTTATTAATTATTGACAAGGTTCAACTACTTTTTTAAGTCAAAAAACCACAGATGCTGGCAAGGCTGAGAGAAAAGGGAATGCTAGGGTCTACTCTGTTGGTGGGAATGTAAATTAGTCCAGCCACTGTGGAAAGCAGTCTGGAGATTCCTTGAAGAACTTAAAACAGATCTACCATTTGACCCAACAATCCCATTACTTGGGTGTATACCCAAAATAAAATAAATCATTCTACCAAAAAGATACATGCACTCTTATGTTCATCACTGTGCTATTCACAATAGTGAAGACATGGAATCAACCCAGGTGCCTATCCATGGTAGACTGAATAAAGAAAATGTGGTATACAGTATACACCAATGAATACTACACAGTCATAAAAAAGAATGAAATCATGCCCTTTGCAACAACATGAAGGCCATAATCCTGAGCAAACTAATGCAGGAACAGAAAACCAAATACCACATGTTCTCACTGATAAGTGGAAGCTAAGCATTGAGCACGCATGGACATAATGATGGAAGCAGTGGACAATGGGAACTGCTAGAAGGTGAGGGAGGGGGAGAAAGTTGAAAAACTACCTATTGGGTAGTGAGCTCACTAGCTGGGTGATGGGCTCAACCTCAGCATCATGCAGTGTTCCCATGTAACCCACACATGTTCCCCCTGTATCTAAAATAAAATTGGAAATTTTAAAATAAAATTACTTTTTTATTTATATTTTAAAAAGAAAAAAAATTTACACTGTAGTCCACAACAATAACGTAGTAGGGTGGCATATAATTGGGAGTTAAAGTATGCTAAGGGCCTTATGACAGATACGAGTTTAGGAGAGTGAAGATTTTCAATAGGTTACTAATCCTATGAATCAAAATTACTATGCAGTAAAAACATCATAATTAAAAGTTTGTGTTCTAGACCACGAATTCAAAATCAGTTAATAAGATGAGGCTAATGATGTCATAAAGGCAAAGATAAAAGTACTTGATCTACCTGTGAAAATCTTTAACAGGATAAAATTCTAACAGTGGCTAATTAAAATAGGCACCCAGACAAAGGAATACCTATATATTTTTTAAGTATACATACAGAAAATCCAGCTTTACCAAAAAATAAATTATGCCTAACAATCATGTATTATCAGTTTAGTCTGTTTTAATATGGTCAGTAATTATGTTTAATTTTTCACATTTTAAGGGGCATATGATGGATTATTTGAATGGTTAGGTCACTTAGATCTTCTGTATGTAAACCTACCATTCATATTTATTCCCTAGATTTTTCAAAATTAGGTTTCAACTCTTGTTTCATTTCATGCATACACTCTTATGTATTGGTAAGTCTTTACATGAATGGTAAAAAACAAAACAAAACAAACAAAAAAACAGAACAAAAACACAACTCCAGAAGCTGTAATGGCTATCTTAAACATCTTAAAGCACAGAATGAACTTTTCTGAGCAGAATTTGGGACTGTCCTTATTTTCTATTTCTGAGTGTCATAAAATATAGAGACAAAATATGCAGTAAGATGTAAATATTAAGTGAATATATTTAAAAATATTCACTTAGATATATATTGATCTTGTTTCTAATGGAATCATCCATAAATGTCTAGTAATTTAAATGAAAATATTTTCCAAGAAGTGATGATCTTCTCTTTGAACTCTGAAGCACTTTGTCTGCACTTTTCTTCAGACACCTACCAAATTTTGCCTTATCTTGTAGCTACTTATCACTTTTGTCTCATTATATAGACACTAGTCTTCTCAAGGCCTTCTGCCATGGCTCCCCATTCTCCACAAGTAGACTAGTGCCATCTATACAGAGCATTAAAATGTTGCATGCGGCCGGGCGCGGTGGCTCGAGCCTGTAATCCCAGCACTTCGGGAGGCCCAGACGGGCGGATCACGAGGTCAGGAGCTCGTGACCATCCTGGCTATCAGGGTGAAACCCCGTCTCTACTAAAAAATGCAAAAAACTAGCCGGGCGAGGTGGCGGGCGCCTGTAGTCCCAGCTACTCGGGAGGCTGAGGCAGGAGAATGACGTGAACCCAGGAGGAGCTTGCAGTGAGCTGAGATCCAGCCACTGCACTCCAGCCTGGGCGACGGAGCGAGACTCTGTCTCAAAAAAAAAAAAAAAAATGTTGCATGCATGGCTGGTTCATATATCTGAATTTTTGTTTTTGTTTTGTTTTCACTGTAAGAGGAAGGCATTTTACAGTATGTTACTGCTGCATGTTGTCTTGCAAAGCTATGGAATTTTTACAAATTTGCTGGTAAAGTAAGTAAAGTATTTGAGTAATGGGACCATCAAGATAAGGAAGATTTGTGTAAAGCTGATTGTGTTGATGTTTTGAAGGAACTTTAAATCATAGTTTAACATAAGAGTCTTATTTCAGTACTGACCGTTATTTCAGTCTTAGGAAAGTCAGGAATTCATGGTGTGCATGAAAAAACTTAAGGTAGGAGAGGTTAAGTGAAGTCACCAAAGTTACAAACAACAATTGGGATTTGTGATGTTGATTTATGCACATTTTTTTACTGACTGGGACGTTGAAGTGGAAAGCATATCATCCTCTCCAAGCATACATGGAAACATGCTGCAGTAGTTATTTTTCATATATAAAGTATGTATTTTCTTCTAAAAAAGTAAACTGTTATTACTCTTCTGTGCTCTCTGAGCCCTCTGGTTGTACTCTTGTTACAACATGTACTATGCAATTATGGTTAATTGTTTAACTGTCTTCCTAAAGCAGACCCACCTCAGTATTTGGCATTGGGTAGATGCCCAAAAATGTTTATTGAATAAATAAATGATTCCCTAGATGTAATTTAATTGCCTTTGGAATTTGGATTCTCAAGTTTATTTATATTATTACTCATTTTTCTAAAGCAAATAGGTTCTGAATCTCTTTGTTGATTATTAGTCGGTTCTATCAGATTTACATAAAGGACAATCAGTGACTGACCTGCGAGCCAGTAGCTCGGTACTTCTGTGGCCACAATATTGGAAATGTGTTAGCTGCTTTGAGAAAGAAAAATGTGGCAGTTTATATCCAAACTTAGAATCATGGAGTTTTGTCTGATTTCAGGTCTTCCTCATTTTATGCAAATATATATTTCTCATCTATTATTTAAAACTTTATAACTCCAATTAGTTTAAATGAGTATGAACCCCTTTATGAGGTAAAAGTATTTTTATAACTGGCCATCAGAGA
>NW_016803230.1:0-1029 GCF_001698545.2 Rhinopithecus bieti | reverse complement strand
AAAAAATTTAAAATACAGGCATATTTTCATTATAACTTGCTGATAAGAACATTCTTAAAATATAATTTAAAATTTCTTTGGTTATTGTTTTAAATGTCAGTTTTATCCTTCAGAGCAGCATGGGTAAAAAAGCTAACGTCATTTTCATAAGAACTTTGTATAACATTTAAACATTATTTTAAACATCAAGAAAATTTATTGATAGCTAAGACTCTGTAACATAGCCCAATAGGGTAAATAATATTCAAACACTAGAGAAAATACTTTTCTTGAACCACATGCTGCTAAGCACTGTGACTTTCATTAACAGAAAAATGTTGGGACTAATACTAGCCATTGCAAACAAGAAATCTGTAGTTTATGGCATAGCATAAGTTGTATTCAATAATGTAATATATTAATATAATGCACTGATAATATAGAATGAATGTAATCCTCTGGGGGAATATTTCAAAGTCTTTGTGCCGGGAAAGAAATGGAGGGAATTAAAAATAAAACAAATAACCTTTAGCTGGTGAAACTAATCAAAAGGACTAAAAGAGAACGCAAATTAAAGATAGACCAATACATTTTTACTTTCTTCTTAATGCAGTTTCAACCAATTTTTTGTATAGGCCCATTTAAATTCATTGCCAATTTAATAATATTTGTCATTTAAAACAGTTAGTGTTCTATTTGCTTTAATAATATTACAGTAATATTAATGGTTTACCATTTTATATTTATTGGTAGGATTACTCAGCCAAATGTAGTTAACATAATGGATGTTATGCTTCCTGCTTTCTCCTCTTCTGAGAGAGTTCCTTGGAAATCTAAAGAGAAGGATCTTGGGTTCTTTCTCTAACCCTTTGAAAAGAGGATGAAAATCTGATAGCTAGATTTATAGTGACAGATAGTCACCAATTTTAATGTTTTAGCATGAAAATCCTTTTCATATATTTTGAGAAGACAATAGTGCTGACGAAAAGAAACAGATGATACCAATACAGGATTTTGAGTGATTTGCTTAATATCCTATAGGCAGTAGAA
>NW_016803229.1:0-1032 GCF_001698545.2 Rhinopithecus bieti | reverse complement strand
TGTCTGGCTTCTTTCATTTAGCATAATATTTTCAAGGTTTATTCATATTGTAGCATGGATCAGAATTTCTTTTCCAATTCCTTTGAGGCTTTATGGGATATTGTGAAATATATATTTGGTTTTTGTTCCTGTCTCCTGTCATACAACTCCTAAAATCCTTGGAACCTCCAAAGTCATCAGTGTCTTTATGTATACTATTGAGTTGACTGGCGACTGGCGGGCCCTGGGTAACTTCAGGATGGGGGCTGGTCACTGGAAAGCATCATTAGAGGGTTGGGTCTTTCAACCTCACCCCCAAACCTCTGGGAAGGGGTGAGGGGTTGGAGGTCAAGTTGATCACTCATGGCCAATGATTTAATCAATCATGCTTACACAATGAAGCTTCCATAAAAACCCAGAACAGCTGGCTTCAGGAAGCTTCTGGATAGCTAAATGCATGGAGGTTCCTGGAGGGTGCCATACCCAGATAGAGCATGGAAACACCATGTGCCTTCCCCCACAACTCACCCTATGCATCCCTTTATCTGTAACCTTTGTAATATATTTTATAATAAACCAGTACATGTATTTCCCTGAGTTCTGTGAGCTACTTTAGCAAATAAATCAAACCCACTGAGAGGGTTTTGGGAAGCCCAATGTATTGTTGACTGGTCGGTCAGAAGCACAAGTAAAACAATATGGAGCTTACAACTGGTATCAGAAGTAGTGGGCAGTCTTGTGGGACGGAGCCCTCAACCGGTGGGATCTAATGCCATCTCCAGGTAGACAGTGTCAGAATTGACAGATGGGATCTAATTAAACTAAAGAGCTTCTGCACAGCAAAAGAAACTACCATCAGAGTGAACAGGAAACCTACAGAATGGGAGAAACTTTTTGCCATCTACTCATCTGACAAAGGGCTAATATCCAGAACCTACGAAGAACTCAAATTTACAAGAAAAAAATCAAACAACCCCATCAAAAAGTAGGCAAAGGATATGAACAGACACTTGTCAAAAGAAGAAAAAGAAGACATTTATGCAGCCAACAGAC
>NW_016803228.1:0-968 GCF_001698545.2 Rhinopithecus bieti | reverse complement strand
CTGGAGTGCAGTGGCGCGATCTCGGCTCACTGCCACCTCCGCTGCCCGGGTTCAGGCGATTCTTCTGCCTCATCCCCTGAGTAGCTGGGACTACAGGCGTGTGTCACCACGCCTGGCTAATTTTTGTATTTTTAGTAGAGATGGGGTTTCACCATGTTGACCATGCTAGTCTCGAATTCCTGACTTCAAGTGATCCGCCCACCTTGGCCTCCCAAAGTGCTGGGATTACAGACGTGAGCCACCGCTCCCAGCCCAGAATCTGTCTCTTAAACTGAGGGAAGATAATGCCCCTACCTGCAACAGGCAAGTGGAAAAATACAACCTGTAGCAATAGATTGGGGCCAATCCTTACTGAAGCAGGTGGCAGCTTGGGTCACTAGAATCTTAAACTCATGAGGGCAGTGTTAACCAAAAAGCTTATTTCAGGGATGGAAACTATATTATCAGCAGGAATTTCCACCAGATGCATCCAAAGGTAATATCCCATCTAGAGGTAATGAGAATGGATTATGATATTTTAATAGCAAGCATTTATATCAAATTTAAAAGCCTAATAATTTTTATGAACTGTAGATATATATTGAGATGTTGCTATGGTCCTTTTGCAAATACTTCATACTGGCTGGAGAGTACCATCTACTCAGAAATTCTGTCTTATAATTAGTTAGTTAAATAGCTTTATAATTAAAGCCCATTGGATGTGAGCCAAAATAGAATCCAGCATATTTATTATATTACTCATAATTTATTAAGCTGTATAGTTTGACTTCAAAATGCTATTTAATGTAATCATTAAAATATTGTTTTACTATAAAACAAAGCTGCACATACATAATAGAGTAAAAGGCATAGGGCAGAGATTGTCAATGCAGTTGTATTAAGGTTGTCCCCATTCACATTCTAACTGTTCTTCTAGGAAGGAATTAATGGATAGCTTTGGGGACAAAAACAACTTAAAAATAGTCGTT
>NW_016803227.1:0-1029 GCF_001698545.2 Rhinopithecus bieti | reverse complement strand
TGTCGCTTGGCTGGCATTCTGACAAGTCACTCACCATCTGCTGTAAAGGCCACAACTGAATGGAGAGTCTGCAAAGGGACCTGTAAGAACACCTTGAAGCCTATGGGGAAAAAGAAAATATCCCCAGAAAAAAACTAAAAGAAACTTTCTATGAAACTATTTTGTGATGTGTGGATTCATTTCACAGAGTCAAGTGTTGCTTTTGATTCAGCAGGTTGGAAACACTTTTTTTCTAGAATCTATAAAATAAAATTTGGAACCCATTGAGGCCTACAGGGAAAAACTGAATACCCCTGGATAAAAACTGGACAGAGGTTACCAGTGAAACTGCTTTGTGATGTGTGGATTCATTGCACAGACTAAAACTTTCTTTAATTCTGCATGTAGGAAACACTCTTTTCGTAGAAACCACAAAATGCCAATTTGGAGCCCACTCAGGTGTATGGGAAAAACAGAATATCACTGGATCAAAACTAGAAAGAAGCTATCTGAGAAACTGCTTTGTGATGCACTGATTCATCTCACAGAGTTAAACCCTTCCTTTGATTTGGCAGGTTTGAAACACTCTTTTGTAGAATGAGTGAAGGGACATTTGGAAGCCCGTTGAGATCTATGGGGAAAACTTAATAACTTCTGATAAAAGTGGAAAAAAGCTATCTGTGAAACGGCTTTATGATGTATGCATTCACCTCACAGAGTTAGACATGTCTTTTGATTCAGCATGTTGGAAACACTTTTTTTTTTCCTAGAATTTATGAAGGGACATTTGGGAACCAATTGCACAACCAAAACTTTCTGTTGATTCAGCAGGTTGGATACACTCTTTTTGGTGTATCTGCTAGGGACATTTTGGAGCCCACTGAGGTCTACGGGGAAAATGGAATATGAAACAATCTACAAAGAGACATTTTGGAGTAAATTGAGGCCCCTAGAGAAAAACCAAATACTCCGTATGAAAACTGGATAGAAACTATCTGTGAAACTGCTATATGATGTGTAGATTCATTTCACAGAGTTAAACATTTATTT
>NW_016803226.1:0-970 GCF_001698545.2 Rhinopithecus bieti | reverse complement strand
CCCCTCCCGCTCCCATTCTCTGCCCGGCTTTGATCTCTGCTTAACAACAGTAACGTCACACGGACTACAGGGGAGTTTTGTTGAAGTTGCAAAGTCCTGGAGCCTCCAGAGGGCTGTCGGCGCAGTAGCAGCGAGCAGCAGAGTCCGCACGCTCCGGCGAGGGGCAGAATAGCGCGAGGGAGCGCGGGGCAGCAGAAGCGAGAGCTGAGCGCGGACCCAGCCCGGACCCACAGCCTCCCCAGCTGCCCAGGCAGAGCCCCAGCCATGGAACACCAGCTCCTGTGCTGCGAAGTGGAAACCATCCGCCGCGCGTACCCCGATGCCAACCTCCTCAATGACCGGGTGCTGCGGGCCATGCTGAAGGCGGAGGAGACCTGCGCGCCCTCGGTGTCCTACTTCAAATGTGTGCAGAAGGAGGTCCTGCCGTCCATGCGGAAGATCGTCGCCACCTGGATGCTGGAGGTGCGGGGCTTTGGGCGGCTCTCGTAAGACTTCCCTGCAACTTGTTGCCCAGACCCACGTTTCTTTGCTCCTCACCCCCCTCCCTTCTCTCCCGCTAGAACTTTGAAGTTTGCCGTGGTGTTGCTAGGGATCCGTATTTTCAAAATAAAAATTGTGGGTATTTTCTGAAGCAGGAAGGGGTGGGGGTGGGGGTGCTATAAGTTGCGTTTCGTGGGAAGGGAGAAGGGGGTTGGGGAGGGGTGCCGTCGGGAGAAGCCAGTGTCAGGGGCACCCCAATGGGCCCGAGGGTGCGGGCTGGCAGGCTGAGTGCGCTTTGTGCCCCCCGCCTGCGCCCCAGCCCGGCTGCGCCTCCTCTCGCGGCCGCTGCGGCCGAGAGCCGCCAACTCCGGGGGGAGGGGCATAGATTTGATTTTAAATTAATATCCATGGACACGTATGCAAGGGCCGCTCGTGCCAGTATTATGCGCCATCTTTGCTCTTTTATTGCAAAGCAAAAGTGTTTATTAAT
>NW_016803225.1:0-973 GCF_001698545.2 Rhinopithecus bieti | reverse complement strand
GAGAGAGAGACACAAAAAACCTTCAAAAAAAAAGTAAACGAATCCAGCTGTTTTTTAAAAGATTAACAAAATAGATAGACTACTAGCCAGACTAATAAAGAAAAAAAAAAAAAAAAAAAAAAAAAACCCCTAAAAAAAAAAAAAAAAAAAAAAAATCAATGAATCCAGGAGCTGGTTTTTTAAAAGATTAACAAAATAGATACACCACCTGCCAGACTAATAAAGAAGAAAAGAGAGAAGAATCAAATAGATACAATAAAAAAAGATAAAGGGGAGATTACTACTGATCCCATAGAAATACAAACTACCATCAGATAATACTAGAAACACCTTTATGCAAATAAACTAGAAAATGTAGAAGAAATGGATAAATTCCTGGACACATACACCCTCCCAAAACTAAACCAGAAAGAAGTTGAATCCCTGAATAGACCAATAACAAGTTCTGAAATTGAGGCAGTAATTAATAGCCTACCAACCAGAAAAAGCCCAGAACCAGACGGATTCACAGCCAAATTCTACCAGAGGCACAAAGAGGAGCTGGTACCATTCCTTCTGAAATTATTCCAAACAAAAAAAAAGAGGGACTCCCCCCTAACTCATTTTATGAGGCCAGCATCATCCTGATACCAAAACCTGGTAGAGACACAACAAAAAAAGAAAATTTCAGGCCAATATCCCTGATGAACACTTATGCGAAAATCCTCAATAAAATACTGGCAAACCGAATTCAGCAACAAAAACAACCTACAGAATGGAAGAAAATTTTGGCAATCTATCCATCTGAAAAAGGGGTAATATCCAGAATCTACAAGGAACTTAAACAAATTTACAACAACAACAACAAAATACATCAAAAAGTGGGTGAAGGATATGAACAGACACTTTTCAAAAGAAGATATTTATGCAGCCAACAAATATATGAAAAAAACTCATTATCACGGGTCATTAGAGAAATGTAAATCAAAACCAC
>NW_016803224.1:0-1628 GCF_001698545.2 Rhinopithecus bieti | reverse complement strand
GCCACCTCAACAATTAGAGGTTTGAAAATGAGAAATCAGCAAGAAAACTAAAAACAGAACAAGAGAAAAAGGTGAGTATATTGTGACTCTTTCCCTAGCATATGAGAGAAAGAAGTGTTTCAATAAAGAGTGGAAAATTGGGTGCAATACTAATGGCAGGCAAAGTAAGGAGAAGACTGAGAATGGATCATGCAATTTAACAACATAGGGTTATTCATGTTCCAGAAAAGGGTGATTTGCTGGAGTGATGGAAATAAAATCTTACTGAAATATGTTTAAGGGAAATGGGAAAGAAATTGTCTGCACTTTCAAGGAATTTTGCTTTAAAGGAAAGAACCAACATAGGACAGTGTGGTTAGAGGGGAAAATTGGGTACAAAGAGGATTTTTAGCATTTGTGCTCTTAACCACTGTGATACACCATTTCATTTACTAAAACTGAAAACTGGTCATCAAAGAGCTCAGAAGGTAGTAGAGGAGTAGAAATACAATTAATTGTATTATTCAGATTCAGTAAGAACAGTGAATCACAGCTTAAGTATTATAGGAGAACAGAAAAAGAAGAAAAGGAGAAAAGAAAGCTATCACAGAGATGTCTTCTGAACTGGATTTAAAAAAAAAAAAAAAAAAAAAAAAAAAAAAAAAAAAAACAGAATTTCACCTTCCAGAGGTCCTGGAATGAAAGGATGGCAGAAATAGGGGGGAGAATATTCCAGGTAGAGAGAACAACTCCAAGAAAATCTACAAAGTGTAAAAATAATGGCATGGGAAATGATGAATAATCTGGCGTGCCAGGACAGTGTGCATGGACAGCTGCTCATGGTGCACAGGAAGAATGTGATGATGGATTAGGCTGGAACGAAAATTAATAACAGATTTGAAATGGCCTTGAATGCCACAATAATAGTTTAGGTTTGGGCATAAAGAATTATTAGCAAAGATTTGAAAGTTAGAAAAGTGGCATGACTATTTGGGAAAGATAAATGATGAGAAGTTAAGAACAGATTAAAAAGGGCCCCTCTGTCAGAATAAAGCATGGTCAGCATGCTAAAAAGGAATCAGTATACTTTCTTTTAATAAAAGTGAATGCACTGGATCTAATTAAAATTCTACTCAAGTGAATCCAACAACACCCACATGCTTCTCCAAAAATGCAATTGTAAGAACATGGTTTACTTGTAACACTTTCCAAGGAAGCAACATTTTTGTGGGAGATTTTAGAGAAAGGTGAAGCAGAGGTATTCTAAGTAAATGAAAACAAACACATGCAGGACAGATTGTATCAAAATTCAGTTTCTTCATAATCACAAAACATTTAAGAAATTATTGTAACATTATTATTATTTTGTGCCTTTTGTATGCTAATACATATTGAAAGACTTAAAAGATCAACAATATAAAATTTTGCTGTAAATAGCTATCATTTAAGGGAGCTCCAAAAAATCTTCAAGTTATTTTTCATTTTAAAAGATACCTTCTAGTTTCAACTGAACCACACATTATAGATTAAATTACTATCTTTAATTTTGTGAGATAGTTTTTAAGATCTGAGTTTTCACTTTCCTATTTGATTATAGCAAAATCACAATTAAAATTAAATTAAGTAACATAATTATAGGTACCAAAATA
>NW_016803223.1:0-969 GCF_001698545.2 Rhinopithecus bieti | reverse complement strand
CACAATTGCTAAAAAGAGAATAAATTAACTAGAACTCCAACTTAAAAGGGATGTGAAGGACCTCTTCAAGGAGAACTACAAACCACTCTTGAATGAAATAAAAGAGGACACAAACAAATGGAAGAACATTCCATGATCATGGATAGGAAGAATCAATATCAAAAAATGACCATTCTGCCCAAGGTAATTTATAGATTCATTGCCATCCCCATTAAGCTACCAATGACTTTCTTCACAGATTTGGAAAAAACTACTTTAAAGTTCATATTGGACCAAAAAAGAGCCTGCATTGCCGAGACAATCCTAAGCCAAAAGAACAAAGCTGGAAGCATCATGCTACCTGACTTCAAACTATACTACAAGGTTACAGTAACCAAAACAGCATGGTTCTGGTACCAAAACAGAGATATAGACCAATGAAACAGAGCAGAGCCCTCAGAAATAACACCATACATCTGCAACCATCTGATCCTTGACAAACCTGACAAAAACAAGAAATGGGGAAAGGATTCCCTATTTAATAAAATGTGCTGAGAAAACTGGCTAGTCATATGTAGAAAATGAAACTGGATCCCTTCCTTATACCTTATACAAAATTAATTGAAGATAGATTAAAGACTTAAATGTTAGACCTACAACCATAGAAAATCTAGAGGAAAACCTAGGCAATACCATTCAGGACATAGGCATGGACAAGGACTTCATGACTGAAACACCAAAAGCAATGGCAACAAAAGCCAAAATAAACAAAAGGGATCTAATTAAACTAAAGAGTTTCTGCACAGCAAAAGAAACTACCATCAGAGTGAACAGGCAATGTACAGAATGGGGCATTTTGTTGCAATCTACTCATCTGACAAAGGGCTAATATCCAGAAATGACAAAGAATTTAAATTTACAAGAAAAGACAAACAACCCCATCAAAAGTGGGCAAAGGATATGAATGGACACTTTTCAAAAGAAGACATT
>NW_016803222.1:0-1225 GCF_001698545.2 Rhinopithecus bieti | reverse complement strand
GGAGTTTCACGCTTGTTGCCCAGGCTGGAGTGCGATGACACGATCTCTGCTCATTGCAACCTCCGCCTCCCTGGTTAAAGTGATTCCCCTGCCTCAGGCTCCCAAGTAGCTGGGATTACAGGCATGCACAACCACGCCTGGCTAATTTTGTATTTTTAGTAGAGATGGAGTTTCATCATACTGGCCAGGTTGATCTCGAACTCCTGACTTCAGGTGATCCACCTGTCTTGGCCTCCCAAAGTGCTGGGATTACAGGCATGAGCCACTGAGCCCAGCCCCAAATTATTTCAAAAAGCAACTGCACCATTTTATATCTCCACTGCAGTGTATGAGGGTTTCAATTTTTCCACAAAATGAATAACATTTGTTATTGTCTTTCTTTTCTATTTTAACTATCCTAGAATAAGTATAAGGAACTAAACACCTAGGCCTATCATAGTAAAACTGCTGAAAACCCAAATTGAAAATATGATCAAAAAGCAGCCAGAGGAAAAATATAAGTCACTTTTATTTATTTATGAGATAGGATCCCTCTCTGTCACCTAAGTTGGAGACTGGTGGTACAGTCACCTCTCACTGCAACCTCTACCTCCTGTGCTCAAGTGATCCTCCTGCCTCAGCCTCCCAATTAGCTGCGACTACAGGCATGTCCACCACCCCTGACTAATTTTTTTGTAGAGATGAAGTCTTGATATGTTGCCAGGCTGGTATGGAACTCCTGGACTCAAGTGATCCTTCTATGTCAGCCTCCCAAAGTGCTGGGATTACAGGTGTGAGCCACCACGCCCAACCTCATTGAGGTTTTGATTTGTGTTTCTTGAATGGCTAATGATGTTGAGCATCTTTTGTGTAACTTCTGTGGTGCAATGTCCAATTATTTTCCCATTTTGATTAAGTTATTTATCTTCTTATTACTGAGTTGTAAGTTTTCTTTATATATTATGAATAACATTGTTTTATCACATATATGATTTTCACAGTCTGGGACAGAATTTTCACTTACATAACGTCTACATAATGTCTTTTTTTTTTTTTTTTTTTTTTTTTTTTTTTTTTTTGAGACGCAGTTTTGCTCTGTCACCCAGGCTGGTGTGCAATGGCCCAATCTCAGCTCACTGCAACCTCCGCCTCCCAGGTTCAAGCTGTTCTCCCACCTCAGCCTCCAGAGCAGCTGGGATTACAGGCACCTGCCACCACACCCAGCTAATTTTTGTATTTTTATTAG
>NW_016803221.1:83903-93298 GCF_001698545.2 Rhinopithecus bieti | reverse complement strand
GAGGTGTGAGTTTCTTCCTTTTTTTAAAATTATAAGTTCTGGGGTACATGTGCAGAACGTGCAGGTTTGTTCCATAAGTATACACGTGCCATAGTGGTTTGCTGCACCCATCGACCCATCATCTACATTAGGTATTTGTCCTAAGGCTCTCCCTCCCCTAGCCCCCAGGCCCTGACAGGCCCCGGTGTGTGATGTTCCCCTCCCTGTGTCCATGTGATCTCATCGTTCAACTCCCACTTACGAGTGAGAACCTGTGGTGTTTGGTTTTCTGTTCTTGTGTGAGTTTGCTGAGAATGATGATTTCCAACTTCATCGATGTCCCTGCAAAAGACATGAACTCATCTTTTTTTGTAACTGCATAGTGTTCCATGGTGTCTATGTTGCACCTTTTCTATCACTGATGGGCATTTCGGTTGGTTCCAAGACTTTGTTATTATGAATAGTGCTGCAGGAAACATACGTGTACACATGCCTTTATTGTGGAATGATTTATAATCCTTTGAGTATATACCCAATAATGGGATTGTTGGATCAAACGGTATTTCTGTTTCTAGATACTTGAGGAATCTCCACACTGTCTTCCACAGTGGCTGAACTAATTTACACGAGGTGTGAGTGTCTGCACACTAACTCAGGGACAGATGCTAAGATGTTCCCTTTAGTTTCTACAGGGAAGGAAACATTCCTGACTCTTAATTTCCTTGGTTATTATTTTAACCTACTATTACCTTCTTGTTTATCAACTTGCTGTTTGACTTCTGCCAACCAGAAAAGTGCCTGCAGTTTCCCTCCTGGAAGGAACTCAAGGTCTCCCTTGATCTCCATGCTTGGTCGGGGGTGCAGAGAGGTTCCTGGTATGCCCCTGAGAAGGGTCCTGGCCAGTCTCAGTTCCTCAAGCTTTGTCTTTAGCGCCATTAGCAGACAGATACTATTGCAGCTTATAGGGCTTGCAGTGTGGGGGGTGGTGGTGGGGATTTTCTTGCGGTTGGATATTCCAAGCTACCCTGAAGTTTACTTTTAGCCCAGTCCTGTGGGTGGATAATGTAAACGCATTCCCAGGAGGACGATGGGATTGCTGGCATGAGTCTCTGCATCCAGGCTGTGGTAAATTTTAATGTCAGTTGTTCAACTTTTTAGCTCAAAATATATATAAATACATATATGTATGCATATATGTATATTTAGATACTCTAGATTATATACATATATATACACATACGCACACACACAGATGTATGTATATTCTCTCTCTCTCTCTCTCTCTCTCTCTCTCTCTCTCTCCATATATATATAAATAAAATTTTGGGCGAGGTTCAGTGGTTCTCTCTCTCTCTCTCTCTCTCCATGTATATATATATGCACCACCTGGGAAAACTTTCTGTTAGTGATTATTTTTGTCTTTTTAGGGTGAGCAATACTTTCTTATTTCACTTTATGCTTTGTGATTCTGTTGGTGTCGAAAAGAGGCACTTAAATTTTTGTGTGCTGTAACTTTGAAAATTAGGTTTTTCCCTCTGTAACTTTCTAGGAGTTTGTGTAGTCATCATCTAGGCTATTTCTGTCACGGCAATCAATCTTACTGATCTTCTGGGAGGGTTTTCTTGAAGCTGCACCATTTTGGAGCATAGATGGTTAACAATACATTTTATTCTAAATTTTCACTTATGTATGTTTTATTTTGAATGCTGTTGTCTGTCATTGGCCACTTAAGAGAAAAAAAGAGAAAAATTAGGAAAGAAAGGCTCTGCCTTTTAAAATCTTTTGAAAGTTACTTGAGTAGGAGGAGAAAAAGCCTGAAAAAGGTTTGGAAAATGAAACAATCACTGTTCACCACTGTTGGAATCTCCGTAATAAGAAAGAGCAATTGGTTCACAAGTCTCCTTGAGATTTGGAGGATGAGGTCATTTTTGCTTATCACAGCTACTGCCAGCTGTTCCAGGGTTATTTGCCAGGCTGCACAGTACTGCAGTAGTTGATAAGAATAAAAAACTCCTGTTGACTGATGCTCTAAAATTGATCAAACTTAATTGTTGTTTACTCTACAAATCACCGTTAAAAGGCTTAAACCTTCAGGTAGAATCTAGAATTCCAAACTATTTGCATCATAGCAATTCTGCCACTGGACACATTGAACGGTTGAAGAGACAGATGTGTAGTGCTCTGTAGAGCTTTTCCAAGCACCTGTATCATTTTACTTTCAATCTCTCTCTCTCTTTGCACCTAAAGTAACACTTGTAGGGAAATCACATATGTGAACCCTAAGGTGCACTTGCATCATTCAGTGCCTTTTTAATGCAAGAGTTCACATTTCAAGTTATAAAAAGTAAAAAAACTATTCATTCTGATATTTAATTACTTGCTTTCCATGTGTTCTTTATCTAATTTGATTTTTTAATTTCTCCTTTGATCTTTTATAAAAATTTTAATTTCTCAAAACTCTCTTTTCCTGTAATTTTTATATTATAATTAGTTACATCTGGGAACTCAATAAATATTCTAAACTTAAAATAGCCTACTGTGAATAATGTTCTTTTGTTTAAATAATCTAAAGTTTAAGTTCAATTAATATAGAAATACTCTGTTCCTGTACTTTTCTATTCTTCGCAGTCTATGTTATTGTCTCAGATTATGTCTCTACACACTGAGTGTTCATTAAATTACATTTCTATGTTTTTATGTAATACCTGCCTCTCCTAAGTGTAATAGTAATAATTACCTTTGCTAGGTAATAGCAATAGCTTTGTTTTTTTGTGGGGAGGGTTAGAAACACATTTCTTTAGCTTCTTTTATCTAGACATTTTTGGCTTGTGTATTATTTTACAAGTTATGAATTTTCTTCATTTCTCCGATGTGTCTTCTTGGTTACTGGTAGCTTAGTATTCATTTCTATAGCATTTTGTATAAGAGCAATATACAAGCTATTATTTAAAAAACTGAATTTTGTATTAACAGATTATCAATTATATGAAATAACTGCATTGTTTCTTCTCAGGAACTTAAACTTTTGTGACCCATTCCTGGCATTTTCAACCAAGAGTGACTTCTGAATTTGGCAAAACAGAAATAAATATGATTAATCAATTCATCAGTTATCCTCTAGAAAGACTAGGACAAACACAATAAATTACCACATAAGGGCTGTTTTACTCCTTCTAGAATCAAATAAAATGTGGATTTCAGTTCTGAAGGCTTCATCTGTGTCTGGGAGGCTGCATGGGTATCCAAAAATTTTACCATTTTAAAATTGTCTCTCTTGATTAAGTATTCGCTTGGTTGATGTGAACTACCGGTTTCCTGGGTGTAGACAGTTTTTGATTGGTTTGAGGTTTCTTTGAATGGTTTGACGCTGTCTGATCTGCAATTTTGGTTTCAGTTTTATTTGCGAAGCACTAATTGTTTTCTAATCTCAGTTTATTGCTACTTAGGAGATCTAACTTTTCGTCCCAAGAAAATATTGTTTCAAATGCTAAAGTTAAACATTACACTTTTTATATGGGTTTCTAGATTTTTTGTTTTGTTTTGTTTTAGTGGTTGTTGTGTAAAGCTTTTTGTTTGCTTTGTTTTGTTTGCTTTGTTTTTTTTTGATCTTATCAATTTCATATAAAATGTATGAGGCAAAGTTCTCTATTATGAGTACTTCTTGGTTTCATGTGAAACAAGCATACAATAATTTGTCTCCAAAGTGACTTTGAAGTAAATGTCTAAATAAAATAATAAGGGAATAATCACGTACGCATGCATTAAGATCAACATGTGTGATGACCTCTACCAGAAGCCTGCTGAAATTGTTTGAAAAACAGCCAGGTCACTGCAGCTGGAGCAGACTATGGAAGGGAATCATTTGCAGACAATGAGTTCATAGAGGTAATAGATAATCCTTGTGACTGGCTAGGGTTTCTATAGGTCAGTAGATTTTACTTTCTCTTTGCCCTAAGCCTGGCTCATGACTGGAAGTGGAATTGGTGAGGTTGTTACTAGCATCTAGTCCTGAGAGGTTAGAAATGCTGCTAAATATCTTAAAATCTAGAGTCTCAGATCTCTCTTTGCGAAATTAAGAGTGATAAATCATCTCTCCAGAAAAATGTAAACAAATAAAGGATACTATCATTTTGTATTTTCAAGATTACTTAACTCAATCTTTGGTTTCTGTAAATCAGAAGAATTTTAAGAAGATTTTGTAAAGTTCAGTTGATTTAAGTTAGGGTAAATGTTAGTAAAGCGAAGTCAGTTCAGTTAATCAATGATTAGAAAGTAAACCATATATTTCTTTTTCTTCCCTTTCCTTTCCCATTACTTTTTAAATAATAATAATATAGCAAAATAAAACCCTAAGCAGCCTCTATTTTTGAGGTGCCAATGAAGAAAATGCAACGAATGGCTTTTGGGATAGAACTAATTTTGACTACAGCTGGAAGGTATACAGAAAAGACATACACACTTGTAGATTGGCACACTACATTATGCATACACATTGGGCATACTATTTATCCTAAGGCAAAAATTAAATGTGTCTTGTGACAGGAAACCTGCTAAGGCATTCTAATAACCAAGCCAAATGAAAGCAAAGATTTCAAGGAATATAGGTTAGAGAAGTCTTGCTTTTGTTGAAGATGTTGGGTAGAATTAATATTCAAGAATCTTCTACTGTTTTAAAATTTTATTTGATAGAAGATTTTTATCGTGGGAAACTTTGATCATAATTACTTATGCCCTGTCATATTCTAAATTAATCAGAACCAAATACATTCCCAAAATTTTACATTAGTTAATAAGAGAAAGTAAAAACAAGTGAATGAGGAATTAGCTGTAATAGAAAAATGTATGCAGAAATATTAAGATAAATCCAAACAGGAGGTTATTTCATACATTGTAAAATCTTTTACATTTGATTAAAAAATTTATATCCAAACGTTAACAGCTAGCAGTAACATAGTAGTTACCCATGGCTTGGAGACGAGGCCCATCTCATGAATTTACATTTTTCTGCTTGATTTATATTTGCTAAAAATTGAATAGATTGTGCCCAACAGATTAAGGTGGATCTGTCTTCCTCAGCTCACTGGCTCAAGGATTAATTGTTTTGGGGAAAACATCCAACAGATGCACCCAGGATTAATACCCTGTATACCTCAATCCAATGAAGTTGGCACTCCGTATTAACTCACAAATCCACCCCTTGACAACTTCAACCTGTATACCTCTCCTAAGATCTTGCCTAATCTTCAAGGAAAGACAATAATGACATCATAATTACACCTAACATAATACAACTATCTTTATTACAACCAGTAATTGAGCAATCCCAAACCCAAACACTGTTACTTGAAGTTAACAGTACCCAAATGCTGATTTGATGTCAATAAATCGTACGTCACATAATAAAGAGAAAGAAAAAATGAAGGTACTATTACATGTGTATACATACACAAACTTTACACATAACAAAACTTTACACATAACAAAACTTTACACATAACAAAACTTTACACATAACAAAAAGAGGAACTACTTAGGACAATTGAAGTCCTCATTTCTGCAGTTCGTCACGTGGCTGTAGCTGGTGTTGATGTCTACCTTCTTCTCCCAAATTTTATGTGTTCCTTTTGCCTTCAGCAAGCACCTCAGCTGGAATTTCTTAATCCACTCCCACCCTCCTTTCATTCCTTCCTTCCTTTCTTTCTTCCTTCCTTCCTTCCTTCCTTCCTTCCTTCCTTCCTTCCTTCCTTCCTTCCTTCCTTCCTTCCTCCCTCCCTGTCTTCTGCCTTTCCTTCTTTTTTCCTTCCTTCCCTCTTTCCTCCCTCCATTCCTTCTTTCTTCCATTCCTTCCTTCTATCTTTCTCTCACTCTTTTCTTTCTCTTCCCTCCTTTCTCCCTTTCTTTCCTTTCATTGCCTCCCTCCCTCCCTCCCTCTTTCCCTTCCCTTCCCCTTTCTTCCTTTTCTTTCTTTCTTTCTTTCTTTCTTTCTTTCTTTCTTTCTTTCTTTTCTTTCTTTTCTTTCTTTCCTTCCTTTTCCTTCCTTCTTTCCTTCATTCCTTCCTTCCTTCTCTCTCTTTCTTTCCTTCTTTCCTTCCTCCCTCCCTCCCTCCATCCCTCCCTCCCTCATGCTTTCTTTCTTTCTTTCTTTTTCTTTCTTTCTTTTTTTCTTTCTTTCTTTCTTCCTTTATTTCTTCTTTCCTTGTTTCATTTCTTTCCTGGTGGAGTAACCCAAACTTTTCTTTCTCAAGGGTCTGCATCATTTCCAGTCCTGCCAAACTTAGGCTGTTTTAGTTTTCCATTGACCTTAATCCCAGAGCATTTACATACGGTCAGTCACCCTAATGGATCTCTTGTGTTCCATGCGTACTTTTCCATACTTCCACTGTGGAGTATTAGACTGATTTTATCTTGATAATTCAGATCAATCACCACAGCCAACACTCCCCCTCCCTTCTTATCCTGTTAACCCAAAATGCCAAGGAGGCAATTTCACTGTCTGTTTAATGCAATTATCATTGTGTCTCCTGCTGGCAGCATTTCTCCCTCTGAAACTAAGATCTCTAAGTCCGCAGAACCTAATGCCATGGAAACAGGAAGCAAACATTCTGCTAGTGGATCACTAGGAGTAATGGTGAGCAGGGACATTTTCACTTCCTTCCCTTGATTTCTGAACTCATTAATACTGGCTATGGGAGAAAGTACTATATGTTGGACACTGATTCAGAACATACATTACCTTCTGGAGAACTTTGCCCCAGCTTTGCAAAGTCTTATCACATAGCTGGTATTGTAATTGTAACTTTAAATGGCCATTTCACCATTCTGTTAATCCAGCTGCTTCAGGATGATGGGAAACATGGGAAAAGCAGTGAATTCCATAAGAAGGAGCCCACTGCCACACTTCTTTAGCCATAAGGTGAGTTCCTTGGTCAGAGGGAATGCTGAGTGGCATGCTATGATGGTGGATGAGGCATTTGGTGAATCTACAGAAGGTAGTCTTGGCAGAAGCATTGTATGTAGAATAGGCAATGTAGAATAGGTGTAAGCACCCTGAGAAATGGTGTCATATCAATGGATCAGTGTTGGGCTCTCTTCCTGGCAAATTGGGCACTCAGCAGTGGTCACAGCTAGGTCAGCTTTGGTGAGTAATGTCCATTTCGCTGAAGCCATGCATAATCTCCACCCCTGCCATTATGGCCACTTTGTCTATGTACCCACTGGACGATGACAGGAGTGGCTCAGGAGAGAGGCTGAATGGTGTCCACAGGATGGTTTATTCTCTCCATTTACTTACAAATTGTTTCCTCTTTTGAGGTCACCATTGTTGAGCAGTCACATGAAATACAGATATTCTCACAATTTTTCACCACTCAGAGAGGCCCGTCCACATAACTCTCTCTCTCAAATTAGTTTGTCACCTATTTACTGATAAAGGCTTCTTCCAAGTTCCTGATCATACAGCCAAACCACTGGCTATGGCCTATGAACCAATATATAATCGCACATCTGGCCATTTCCCCTTGAAGTTCTGTCTACTGGGAAGATGTCCCTTCACCACTGTCCATAAGGGATATCCCAGCAAAAGCTGTAGTGCTGAAGCTGTTCATTTTGAGTAACAGCTGCATATATTTTTCAGGACCCTCTGGAGTCAGGCCATAGTCTTCTCTTATTCTGTCAGCTGATCATAGCGAACTACCCATGAGACTGTCAGTGCAGGATGAAGGGAGGAAGGCAGGTGGCAGGACTGGAGGCCATGGCATTTCAGCCACTTACTAGTGCCTTCAGGACTGACTTGAGACTGGGCACATATATAACACATCCATTTAATGATGAAATACTGCTATGGACAACCCACTTTATGGCTAGATGGGTCAGAAAGCAGTTCATAATAGGCATTTCAGTTCACCTAGTGACTTGATGACGTATAGACAAGAAAGCATTCAGTTTCCACCAAACCCAGTAACAGGCCAAGAGCTGTCTCTCAAGAGGAGAGTGGTTATCTGCAGAAGATGGCAGGGCCTTGCTTCAAAATCCTAGAGATCTATGCTGTGATTCACCTGTGGGATCCTGGCATTAGGCTCCAAACAACACCCCTACCTATCACTGATACCTCAATCACCATTAGATCTTCTGGGTCATATGGCCCAAGTGGCAGAAAAGTTTGCCTGGACCTGCTGCAGAGCTTTCTCCTCTTCTGAACACTACTCAAACCTGTCAGCCTTTTAAGTCACTCAATAAATGGGGGAGAGTAACAATCCCACATAAGGACTGTGTTTTCTCCAATGCCTGAAGAAACCCACTAGACATTGTCCCCGCTTTTTTTTTTTGTTTGTAGGAGGGGCCAAATGCAGCAAATTGTTCTTAACCTTAGAAGGAATATGTCAACAGACCCTACACCACTGGACCCCAAGAAATTTTACTGAGATAGGAGGTCCCTAAATTTTAGTCAGATTTGTTTCCTATAATCTGGTATAAACATGCCTCACCAATAATTCCACAAAATTCCAACAAAATTGATAGACTGCTAACAAGAATAATAAAGAAGAAAAGAGAGAAGAATCAAATAAATACAATAAAAAATGATAAAGGGAATATCACCACTGACCCCACAGAAATACAAACTACCATCAGAGAATACAATAAACACTTCTATGCAAATAAACTAGAAAACCTAAAAGAAATGGATAATTTCCTGGACACTTACACTCTAACAAGATTGAACAAGGAAGAAGTTGAATCCCTAAGTAGACCAATAGCAGGCTCTGAAATTGAGGCAATAATTTATAGCTCTACAACCAAAAAACGTCCAGGACCAGATGGATTCACAACTGAATTCTACCAGAGGTACAAGGAGGAGTTGGTACCATTCCTTTTGAAACTATTGCAATCAATAGAAAAAGAGAGAATCCTCCCTAGCTCATTTTATGAGGCCCACATCTCCTGATACCAAAGCCTGAGATACAACAAAAAGAGAGAATTTTAGACCAATACCTCTGATGAATATCGATGCAAAAATCCTCAATAAAATACTAGCAAACCAAATCCAGCAGCACATCAAAAAGCTTATCCACCATGATCAAGTGTGCTTCATCCCCAGGATGCAAGGCTGGTTCTACATAAACCAATCAATAATCATAATCTAGCATAGAAACAGAACCACAGACAAAAACCACATGATTATCTCAATAGGTGTAGTAAAGGTCTTTGACAAGATTCAACAGCCCTTCATGCTGAAAACTCTCAATAAATTCAGTATTGATGGAACGTATCTCAAAATCATAAGAGCTATTTATGAAAAACCCACAGCCAATATCATAACGACTGGGCAAAAACTGGAAGCATTCCCTTTGAAAACTAGCACAAGACAGGGATGCCCTCTCTCACCACTCCTATTCAACATAGTGTTGGAAGTTCTGGCT
>NW_016803221.1:77224-80030 GCF_001698545.2 Rhinopithecus bieti | reverse complement strand
TGGTTGAACTAGTTTACAATCCCACCAACAGTGTAAAAGTGTTCCTATTTCTCCACATCCTCTCCAACAACTGTTGTTTCCTGATATTTTAATGATTGCCATTCTAACTGGTGTGAGATGGATTAGTACATCAATGTTATCTTTTAGTTTCTAGAGTAATGTTTATCCCTGAGATTATGTATAATAATCATCTCAAAGATGAACATTACACATCATCAAATAAACACTTTTTCTTATGAAATGAACATTTTCATCACTGAGAAGAAAGTACCCCTTTATAGCCCTGGAAGAAAATACATACATGGTATACTTATGTATACATATATAATGTATAACTTTATATAATATATATGTGTGTGTGTGTATATATGTGTGTGTGTTTACATGTATATATATTTGCAAGCTTGTAATCATATAGCTATTGATCCTCATACAAAAGTCATCAATGACACTGGGTCCTTCTTTAGATTCGGAAAACTCAAGTAGACCAGACACTTCTCTTCACACTGGCAGTCCTAACACTTTGGGAAGCCCAGGCAGGCAGATTACTTGATTTCAGGAGTTCAAAATCATCCTGAGCAATGTGGTGATACCTCATCTCTACTAAGATGCAAAAAGTTAGCTAGCTGAGTGTAATTGTCTGCACCAGTAGTCCCTACTACCTGGGACAGTGAGGTGAAAACATCTCCTGAGCTGTGATTGTGTTGCTGGACTCCAACGAACCTGAAGAGAAGCACTGCCCCTCCCAATGCTTACACACACAAGAAGTGTAATAACATCTTGATTTTGTTTCCTTTGTTTCATTCATTTTATCAAGGCCTAATTTGTGGCATGCATGACAATAAAACACTGTCACACAACTTTTTACTGTATGTTGCAGTGTATAGCTCTTTCTAGTTTCTAAAACAAGCTGTGCACTCTCATAAGAGTTTATTGTTCTTTCAAGAAGGTACTCCTTAGGTATCTCAGAGGTAGAAAGAACAAGGGATCTTCTGATTTCTGTGCAGCCTTCTGTTTCACTCACAGCAGCTCCATTCTCTGCATTAGAATATCACTTAGATTTCTTTTAAATGTCTGTAGTGCACGTGTAATGCATTATATCTCTCAGTATAAGGTTCTAGATTCCATAGCTAAACTGTAAACCTAGGGTTGTAGGTGTAATTTAGATATGTAATTCTTATTTACCTACTTCAGTTCTATAGCTTCATGGGTGACTAACTCTCCTTTTTTCTTGTGTCAGCAAGTTATTTTCATTTGCCTGATGTACTCAAAACTTTTTTTCTGAAATCTAGTCAACATTTCTGTTGTTCTTCATTCAAATTACTCTAACACTATGAGTTTCTGTCTTCCAAGCTTTCACTCAATAATTTATGTGTGCATACATCTATGTGTGATTGTTTGCTAACAATTGACACCAGGGACCAGTTTGTGAAAAAAACGATTTTCTATTGTCTTCACAACAAAACAAAACAAAACAAAAATGTAAAGAATATATGTTTATAATTTGTTTCTTTAATAATACCTCTCAGTACAAATGTGAAAAATCTTTTAATACTTTAAAGGTAGACATTAATAGTCATCAAAATCTTATTGATTTTTGGGAACAGTATATCCAATGGAGGGGTAAATCCACATTGTTGTAAAATGTGATAAAATCTATGTTTTGTTCAGTTTTGAAAAAAAAAGAAAAGAAAATCTCATTGAACAAAACCAGAAGACATTAGAGTTGTTTGTTCTCACCCACAAAGTTAACTTCTGGTTTTATTGTTACTCTTTCAGTGGTATCAGATGGGTAATCAAGATGATAACTGGTTTAAAGCAAATAATAATTGACAAAATATAGTGACTGACTTGAAGAAAAATGATTATTATTAAATGAATAATTTTGGATGTAAAAGATCTCATGGTGTTTTCATCTCTCCTCTAAAATAAATAGCAATTTAATGATTGAATATTGAAGAGTTGATAGAAGAAAATGTTATTCTTTTTCTACTGTAGATACCTCCTCAGTTTTTGTGGTTACAACAGATTTCAACAACCACATGTAGTTTCACAAACAGATTGCATTCTTTAGGCCTAACCAGCCCATTTTATCTCTTTGGAATTTGTTTGGGAGATGGAATGATAAAACATCTTTGAAGATGTTTTATGTTAACTAACACGGATATCTTTCTTGGCCTTCATAACTTCTCACTTCCAAGCTGCCTGTATTGTTGTGAACTTAGCTGCCATTTAGATTGTGGTTTATCTATAATATCACACTGCCTGCTATTCACAACTCTGAGAAATGGAACAATTTCTTTTCACTCTTTCTCTCCCTCTTAATACAAGCTCTTAAAGTAACTATATGTGGGTCTTAATGTTTTTTATAAGACAGTGAGACTGTCCTGGTCAAAAGTGTGAAACCCCACCTCTACTAAAAATATAAAGGCCAGGCGCGGTGGCTCAAGCCTGTAATCTCAGCACTTTGGGAGGCCAAGACGGGCGGATCACAAGGTCAGGAGATCGAGACCATCCTGGCTAACATGGTGAAATCCCATCTCTACTAAAAAATACAAAAAACTAGCCAGGTGAGGTGGTGGGCGCCTGTAGTCCCAGCTACTCGGGAGGCTGAGGCAGGAGAATGGCGTTAACTCCGGGAGGTGGAGCTTGCAGTGAGCTGAGACCCAGCCACTGCACTCCAGCCTGGGCGACAGAGCGAGACTCCATCTCAAAATTAAATAAATAAATAAATAAATAAATAAATAAATAAATAAATAAATAAAAATAAAAATAAAAATACAAAAATCAGCCAGGTGTCATGACA
>NW_016803221.1:57727-73930 GCF_001698545.2 Rhinopithecus bieti | reverse complement strand
TTAAATAAAAATAAATAAATAAATAAATAAATAAATAAATAAATAAATAAAATAAAATAAAATAGAAAATCAGCTAGGTGTCATGACAGATGCCTGTAAAACTAGCTAGTGGGCAGGCTGAGACAGGTGAATTCCTTGAACCTGGGAGGCGTAGGTTACAGTGAGCAGAGATCCTGCCATTGCACTGCAGCCTAGGGAAAGAGAGTAAAACCTGTCTCAAAAAAAAAAAAATACTTATGAGAATTAAAGCTATCAGTATCTATTGTGTCTCTTAGTGTATTATTTCTTCGTTAAGTGCTATCAGTGTCAGTTGCTATTATTATTGCTTATCGTATATCTTCAATTTACTCACACCAGATTCTGTTTAATAGCATAAAAGAAAACATCAGAGCAATAACATAGTCAGATAGCAGTGACTATATGGAACCACTTAAGCATCAGTGTCTGCGTCAGTAACGTTTTCCAATTTACAACAAATAAGTGACCTTTTGCAAACACAGATCTATCAAACCTACACCCTACTCAGTGTTAAGCATTTAGATTTGCTTCTTATGATAACTAATTTGTATTTGGCTTGTAAGATTTTTTTTTACAAGTTATCAAATGTGTTTAGTTTTTTTCTTCAGTCTTCTCATTCCTTTTTTTGTGAAATAATTAGCTCTAATTTATATGAATGTGTTGCCTTTTGGTTTAGTTATTTCAAGGTAAAATATGTGTGTGCCTTAGAATACTGGGGTTTAATATATGGAAATATGGAAGAGCATTTATTTATTGTATTAATTATTATTTTTTACTCAAGCATTTTGAAATATTAGTGAAGTGGTGAAATAATCACTAAGATTTAGTCTTAACTAACAAATATTTCATTAACAGCTTGAAGATACGAATGTTTTGATGGTATATGTAATTTTATTTGAAGAGTAGAATTACTTTCTGCCTGAAGGAAAATAATTTACCATGATTAATATACAAATTGCCTTTATATTCCTCATTACCACTGGATTTTACACCAATAAATGTTTGTGTTCCTGCCAGTGACTGGTACATGGCTTTGGATTTCATTCATAGTGTACTTATAATTGGTTTGTCTGTCTATGATAGTGCTACATATTTCATCACTGTAAAATTATTATTTCAATTTTTAAATTATACAAGAAACATTTTGCAGTAATTGTGTGAGAATTCTTGGTAAACATAAAATTCTCTAATCTAAATATGCATTTTTTATTTAAAAATTGGCTCTGACTCCAGTAAATTTGTATCACAGCTTATTCTAGCTTATCATTCAGTATTAAGCTTTATCTGTTCTAAACAAAATCTTTACTTATAATTTAAAAAGTGGTTCTGTCTTTACACCAGATTTTGTTTCTCATATTGATAATTCCAATAATTTGGAAGACCAAGGGAAGGACAGTTGAGGCCAGGAATTTGGAACCCAGTTTGGCCAAATAGTGAAACACAATCTTTACAAAAAGTTTTTTGTTTTTTGTTTTTTAATTAGAAGAATGTGGTGGCTCAACACTGGAAATAGCATTTAATGGGGCTGAGGTAGGTGGATCACTTTAGGTCTAGACTTTGAGGCCAGTCTGAGTAACACAGCAAGATTCTGTCTCTAAGAAAAAATTAAAATAAATAAATAAACTAAATAATTAGCTGAGCCTACTGGACTTTTGGTCTAGATGCAGCTAACTGGGAGGCTGAGGAAGCAGGATGACATGTGTCCAGGAGTTAGAAGCTGCAGTTAGTGATGATGGCACCACTGTATTCATTCTGGCTGGAGCACTAGAAAATTGTCTTTTTAAAAAAGTATAATGGCTTTAGTCTTAAGTTAGCACTAATTATAAAAGTATAGAGGACATTATCGTAACTTGAATTCACAACTCTTTTAGCATTGTTTATGTTAAGATATGTTAAGACAACATTACTCAGCCAAAAAGTGTTTGATATAAATTTTCAGAGATCTACATGTAGTTACATTGTGTTTACTTCCTGACTTGACTGTGAAACGAAAGTTGCAGACCTTTATTAGTCAATATGATATTTGCACAATGTTGGTCCATTTTCATGCGCTTATAAAGACATACACTGGACTGGGCAATTTATAAAAGGAAGAGAGGTTTATGGAGTTAGAGATTTAAGTGTCTGGTGAGGCAAGGAGGAGCAAGTCACATCTTATAGGGATGGCAGCAAGCAAAGAGAGAGCTTGTGCAGGGAAACACTGATGTTTAAAGCCATCAGATCTGATGTGACTTATTCACTCTCACAAGAACAGCACAAAAAAACACCTGCCCCCATAATCTGAGTACTCCCTATCTCATCCCCCTCCACCACCACAGATAAAATTTGGGTGGGGACACAGTCAAATCATATCATTCCAATGATGACCCCTCAAAATCTCAAATACTCACATTTCAAAACCAGTCATGCTTTTCCAATAGTACTGCAATGTCTTGACTCATTCAATCATTAACTCAATAGCCCAAAGTCTGACATTTATCTAAGACAAGGCAAGTTTCTTCTGCCTATGAACCTGTAAAATTTAAAGCAAGTTAGTTACATCCTAGATACAATGGGGTACTGGCATTGGGAAAATACAGGCTTTCCAAATATGAAAAACTGACCAGAATAAAGGGGTTACAGACCCTAAGTACATCTGAAATCCAATGAGGCACTAAAACCTTAATGCTCCAGGATGATCTTCTTTAACTTAATGTCTCATACCCAGGTCATGCTGATGCAAGAGGTAGGTCTCATGGTCTTGTGCAACTCCCCCCATGAGGCTTTTCAGGGTGCAGCCTTCCTCCTAACTGCTTTCAGCAGCTGGCATTGGGTGTCTGTGGGCTTTTCAAGCTGTCAATGGACCTACATCAAGCTGTCAATGGACCTACCCATTCTGAGGTCAGAGGATGAAAACCCTCTTTTCCCAGCCCCACAATCATCATCTATGTCACTATCTGTGTTTTCAATGGTAGAAATACTGTTGCTGATGACAGGGATCAGGTATAGCTGCTGGATCACAGAATGTACTTGAGAAGTGACACCAGCATCTTTGACTCCCACACATCCTTTAGTTTGGTGGGGTCCACCGGGGGCAGATATTCTCACTCAGTAAGTTCTTCACAAGCTGAGATAAGAAATAAAATGCTGTCTTTGAAAGAGTTACAGAAGATGGTATAGCATTAAATTTTCATGTGTTAAACACAGGCTTAGGTTTGATCATTATGAGTTTACTCATTAAAAACCTTTGCACTTAAAATGAGTGTATTCAATTTATTGTCATTAGAACTTTACATAAACAAAACATTAGAGTTTTCCCAGTTTTAAATGAGTACTTCATTTAAAGTTATTGTTGTGACTCATAAAACTACAACCTTCACATAATTATCTGTTTTTTCCTCAGCAAATAGTGATAATCACTTTGTCTGCAATCAGAGATTTGCTGTGAGATGAAGTCAATGAGATGGTGTGTTTAAAGTCATGGCAGCAGTGTAAATTCTTCTGTATTTAGTGTAAAACTGAATACCACTTACACGTCAATCCGTCTCAGAGGCGGACTCCGTAAATTAGACAACATTGAACTGCAAGTTATGTAGCTACAAACAAAATTAAATGGATCCTCAAGTACTGACAGATGTGTGACTAACCACAAAACAAAGTTAACAATATAGTCTATTGTCTATACTCATTTGTGTAAAAAAAATAAACAAATAGCTGTATGTATGGATTACTACAGGCACAGAGATAGTCTCTGGAAGAGGAATATAAAATGTGTGGTGGTCAGCTAATAATGGTTAGTACATATCCTCCTATATATTTGAAAATATATGTATGTATTAACCACGTAAAACAGTTAGCTAAAGTGTTTAACAACAGCAGTGTTTGTTTAGAAAAATCTCATTTGCAAATATATATTTACTATGTCAATACAGTCATTAAATAAATTAACAAAAAAGTGTTTTAAAAGCAAATTTTACCCCTATATAGATCTCACAATGCAAATAAAGACCTGATATTTTAAGCTGTGAGTTTAGCTGGAAACTCCTATAATGTGCTAAGAAAATACACAGGAAAAAACAAAATAATATAATATATATTATATACTTATATAATATATATATATATCTATATATATAGTTCATATTTACTAATTTAAAGGCCTAATACTGAAATATATTTGTTAATTACATACTTTAACATTCAGGATTCTCTTGAAATACACTAAGTTTTATGTTACTATATGTTAAGTTGCTTACACTGCCTCCCACTTTGAGTTTCACTTCTGCATAAGTTTTAACATTGCTACTCTTTTTGTGAAACTTATGTGGACATTTAGAAGTAATAAAATACACTCAAATGTTTCCCTCTCATATCAAGATTGTCAAAACCATACCTTTCTTAGACTTTAAGTAAAATAACATTAGGCAACTTCAATGCATACATTTTAAATATAAACTTTTCATAAGATTAAATTTGGCTCCTTCTTCATGCAAGGCTTCAGTAATTTTTCACATATGATTAAAACAACTCACTATGTTAAATTACTAAAACCAACTATAGGAAACCATGGAAGAAATGCATCTTCTTCAAAAAATTTGTTTTCTCTCACTAAAGTTCTTCTAATTACACACCTGATGGCTACAAAATGTTGGGCTAGTTGGCCAAAAACAAAAAAACTCATGAGTTACTTCTTTTTCTAAATGAAAAAATAGTATTTCACACCACACTAAATTAAAATTAGTGAATAAAAACAGGCTTTATAATTTACTCACTAGTTATTGCTTTGTCTGTGTCTTATACTGCAGTCAAAGGGCCTACTCTCTTTTTTAGATTTCTTTTACACAGTCAATAGCTGGTGCTACAAGTAGTTCAAAACTCAGATTTATGGTAGTAGGTGAGCTGCAGATTGGAACCACTTGCTCTGTGGCAGTTCTCACTTCTTATACAATGCAGGTGAACTTTTGATGCGGGGAAGACAAAAACATCAATTAATTTTTAGGCAGTGAGAGAAAGTAATCACAATATTATTCATAGAAAACCTAGCTTAAGGAAAACCTGTCTTCTCAAAGACAATACCTTTAAGTGTATTTGATATAATCAAACATCTAATTGTATCTTGAAACAAGTTTGAATTTTCTTACCATAAAAGATCTTTAAAAAAATATATATCAATAAACATAGTTTCCAAAGTTATATTTTTAAAGAAATTTCTAAACCCTGAGAGTTGTACACAAAATAAAAAATGACATTCTAAATAGACTTTCTCTTTTAATTACTTATAAATGGAAATAAATTTATTTCCAATGAAAATAGAAGGCATTACAATTACATTATTTTTCTTGACTTATTAGACATATGAAGAAACTCATGAAAGTATGACATGGAAGATAAAGATTTGCAAGATGGATATGTTTCTCAATTAGAAGTTCAATCAATGGCCATGCATACTGGCTCACACCTGTAATCCAGGACTTTCAGATGATGAGGCAGGCAGATTTCTTGATGTCAGGAGTTTGAGACCAGTCTGGCTGATATGATGAAACCCCCTCAGCTGTGTTTGATGCACAAGTGTAATCTCAGCTAATGAGAAGGCTGAGGCCAATTAATCCCTTGAAGCTAGGAGGCAGGGGGTTGCAGCATGCCAAGATTGCACCACTGCATGACAGTTGAGGAGACTGTGTAAGAGTCCCTCCTTGAAATGAAAGAAAAGAAATTCAATCAAATTGAAATATCAAAATATACTTATTTACTCATCCATGTAGTTTGTCAAAACTCTGATTTGTAGTTATTTTATAAAATGTCTTGAATAAGGTGTGACACACATTTCAAAGTTACTATAACTGCTACAAAAATAAATGCCTTTTAATTTTTATTTAATTTAGTTAAATTTTATATTGTTTCATGGTACATATGCAGGACATACAGGTTTATTTCACAGGTAAATGTATGCCATGGTTGCTCACTGAACCCATTAACCCATCATCTAGGTATTTAGCCCTGCATAAATTAGCTATTTGTCCTGAAGCTGTTATTTTCCCACATTCTTTATCCAGTGGGCATTTGGGTTAATTCCATGTCTTTGATTTTGTGAATAGTGCTGTAATACACATACGTATGCATGTGTCCTTATAACAGAATGACTTATTTTGTGGGGGCTATATACCCAGTAATGAAATTGCTGAGTCCAATGGCATTTGTCATTCTAGATACTTGATGAATCACCACACACTGATTTACATTCTGAACAACAATGTAAAAGCATTCCTATGACTGCACTACATCACTGCCATTTGCTTTTTTTATGGGTATTAATTTATACGATAAAGATAGTCATCAATTTTGCTTCCACAAGACACAAATATATATGGGTATCTCTTCCATGGAAAAAGGAGTTTACAACTGCACTTAATGGAAGAGGCCCAAAATGTTGCTCATAATCCTACAATGCACAGCAAAAGCTCCTCACAAAAAGAAATTATATGAGTACAAAATGTCAAAATCCAGGGATCAGAAATTCTGTTCCATTAGTAAGCTTTACAATCCACTGGAAGACTGCTGACCGGAAGCCCAATGCCATGAATTACAGAAGTGTATTCTCATAGAACAGATGTCTGTATAAGTAAGATGGATAGTGTGGTTCAGTGCAAATACCTCTTTCAATTTCAATTTCTAAAAGATTTAGAAATATAATGATTTTCAAATAAGGTTTTAAAATTCCAAATTGAAGGAGACTGAATCTTAAGTATTTCAAGATCCAACAGAATAAAGTCACTTAAACACAACCAGCTGTGCTGCTTTTGTCATGGGATTTTGGGGGAGTCACCTTGCTAGTTGAAAACCTCTGTGGCCAGTGGTGCCTTTGTCTGAGTTTTGTTCAGGCCTGCTAAGCTTGCTCTACCCACTCTGCCTGACAGGCTGCACTCAGCTTGCCTTATGGGCCCAGGATTTAACACCTGCCCAGTGCTAATGTGAGACAGAGTGGCAAGTGGTGTTTATGTAAGTGTGGGGTCCAGCAGCTATACATGTCCAGGCCTGCCAGCTGTTGCAAAGCAGGAAATTTGAAGTGTCAACAGAAGTGCCATCTCACTGAGAAGGCATACTGGACCAGGTCTACTGCAAGCAGCTTCCACAGGTGATACGGGGGAATACAGTGGTGCCCAGAAGTTTGGGGATGCCAGAAACAGCAAAGCCCGAAAGAGGGTGTCAGAGCCCTGGTTTTGAGAGACCCTAGGTCTATGCACCCTGAAGGGCCACAGCTATACTCTTATTTTTGGTTCCACAATGTGATGAGCAAGAGACATCTTTTCATCCTTGTTTGTGTTACAGTTCTTTCAGCTCCACCATTCAGTGATTCTCAAATAGTTGTTCTGCATCCAGGAAGATTGAGGTACATGGACAAGTGGAGAGTGAGAAACGTATCGGTAAGATTTACTGAGGGACAGAACTCAAAAGAGATCCCCATTGGGTAGCTCCTCTTCACAGGCTGGATGTTCTGATGAGTGTCCAGCTCTCAGCAGAGAGACGGCTTTAGAGTGGGCAGCTGCTCTCTACAGGCAAGCTGTCAAGGATTAGTGTCTAGCTCTCAGCAGGAAAGAAATGCTGGACTTGGTAGCTTCTCCATCCAGCTGATCATCTTATGATGTGTTCAGCTCTCCACAGAGAGAAGACCCTGGAGTGGGCAGGTCCTCTTCACACCTGGTGGTTCCAATGTTGGCTAAGCCTTCAGCAAAGAGAAGACCGTTGAGTGGGCAGCTCCTCTCTGTAGCTAGTCAGCCCATTATCTCCCCAGCTTGCAACAGAGACTGTGGTGGGTAGCTCTAGCCCACCACTGATAGTCCTGACATCTCAGTTCACAGCAGAGAGATGGCCTTTGGGTGGGTAGCTCCTCTCCACAGCTGATAGTCTGAATAGTCATCAAATATGGCTGAATCTGGGAATATTATGTGCTTCAAAGGAAATAAAATGCTTGCTGATTGGACTATTTGGCAACAATGAATGCATTTCAAAAAAAGCACCATTGGTCCCCATTCTTGTCCAGCATCCTAGGACCCAGAGTTCAGGCTGTCACCGGTTGAAAGTGAAGCCTCAGTGGGGACCAGCAAATTTATCGCCACAAGCCTGTGATGGCTAATACTGCGTGTCAACTTAACTGAATTGAGAGATACAGAGTATTAATTTGGCATGTGTCTGTGTGAGTATTGCCTAAAAGAGATTAACATCTGGGTCAGTGGTCTGGAGAAGGCAGATGCACTCAATCTGGCGGGCACATTTGCCCTATAATTGCTCTTCTCTGGAAACCACAGTCACACAACTACAAAATTTAAATATGATGAGAACAATCGGATCTCGATGTGACAGGGGCCAAGTGGAAGCACTCAACAAGCAAAGGCAATATGGGCAGAGCTATGGGATAGACAGTCATAATGTGACTCCTGTAGAGCCCTGCCATTGGGCTCTACATGAATTAATCACAGCATTCATGGAAGTGAAATTGATGGAAAGTCTACTGCATTCATACTTAGGTTACACATACAGAAATATTTGAGTCAAAAAGGAAAAAAGACTATTGTGAATGATGAAAACAGAGAAGTACAGCCCCTCCGTCAATTTCACCAGACTAGAACCAGCTTAAAGACCCAGAACCCACTGAATGAAGAGGAGGCTGGGTTGTCGTGACCAACAAACCCACTACATAACTGACTATGCAGTGAATCTTCACACCATCTTTCCTCAAGCAGACCGTCAGGCTATTAGCCAGGTAACTGTGCATTAGGGAAAGGAAAAATCAGACTTTTCAGAACCTGCTGGACACTAGCTCTGTGCTGATGTGAGTTCCAGTTATCATGGTGGTACAGTTGAAGTAGAAGCTCAGGGAAGTCAGGTAATTAATAGAGCTTTAGCTTATTAGGTCAGATTTACAGAGCGAGCATCCAGTGAGTACCTGAAGTCATCCTGTGGTCATTTTCCCAGTGCTAAAATGCATAGCTGGCATATATATACTTAGCAGCTGGCAGAATCCCACCTTTCCCTGACTACAATACAAAAGGTCAAATGGAAGCCACTAGAGCTGCCCTTACGTAGAAAAGTAGTAAGTAAGAAACAACATCAAAACCCTGAGTAGATTGTGAAGATGGGTGCCACCATCAAAAATTTAAAAGATGCCGGGGTGGTAATTACCAGCACTTCCACTTGGCCTGTACAGAAGACAGGTGGATCTTGGAGAATGATACTGGAGTATTGTAACAACCCAGTTGTGAATCAACTTGCAGCTGACGTACCAGATGTGGTTTATTGTTTGAACAAATTAATACATCTCCTGCTACGTGGAGTGCAGCCATTCACTTGGTTAACACCCTTTTCTTTATTGCTGAATATAAGGACCACCGGAGGCAATTTGCCTTCAGCTGGCAAGGCCAGCAATTCCCATTTATTATCCTTGCTCAGGGGTGTATTAACTCTCTGGCTTCCTGTCATAATCTTATTCAGAGAGACCTTGATTGCTTTTTCACTTCTGTAAGATAGTGATTTCACATTGGTGATTGCATCACGTTGATGAAATTAGGCTGATTTGATGAGTGAGCAAGAAGTAGCAAGCACACTTGAATTATTGGTGAGACCTTTATGTACCAGAGGATGGGAAATAAATCTGACTAAAATTCAGAGACCTTCTACCTCTGTAATGTTCCTAGGGGTCCAGTCTTGTGAAGCCTGTCAAAATATCTTTTCCAGGGTGAAGAATGGGTTGTTGTGTGATGCCCCTCTTATAACCAAGAAAGAGGCACACCACCAACTAGGCCTATTCATATTTTTGAGTCAGCACATTTTCCATTTGAATATGTCCCCTGGCACAGTTATTGAGTGACAGGAAGGGCTGCCATCTTTCGGGGGCCTCCAGAACAGGTAAAGACTCTGCAACTACTACATGCTGCAGTGCAAATCCCTTTACCATACTGGCCATAGGAACCAGCAGGTTCAAAGGTGCTTGAGGTTTCAGTGGCAGATAGGAATCTTGTTTGGAACCCACAGTTAAAGAACTGTGGCAGCAGTGTCCTGCTCTTTAAATCTACTGGTCTTACCATCTTTCCCATTATCCTGAAACATCTGCATTGATAGCACGGTGAAATGGCTTTTTGAAGTCACAATTACAGTGCCAACGATGTGACAATACTTTGAAGTGCTCCCACAGGTGAATCAGAGCATACGCCTCTAAGATTTTGAAGCAAGGCCCTGCCATCTTCTGCAGATAACTACTGTTCTTTGGAGAGAGAGATCTTGGCCCACTGCTGGACTTTGGTGGAAACTGAATATTTGCCTATTGGTCATTAAGTCGCCATGTGAACTACATCGCCTATCATGAACTTGGTGCTTTCTGACCCATCGAGTCATAATGTGGGTTTTGCACGGCAGCATTTCATCATCAAATGGATGTGGTATACACGTGATCGGGCTTGAGCAGGTCCTAAGTCACAACTAAGTTACATGAGAAAGTGGCTCAAATGCCCATGATCTCAACTCCAGCCAACCCACCTTCTCACCTTCAGCCTGTACCGATGCCCTTGTGAGCATTTGACAGAGGAAGAGAAGATAGGGTCCTGGATCGCAGATGGTTCTGCACGATATGCAGGCACTACCTGAAATTGGACAGCTGAAGCACTAGAGCCCCTTTTTAGGACATGCCTAAAGGACAGCGGTGAGGAGAAATCTTCCCAGGGGGCAGAACTTTGAGCAGTGAACCTGGTTGTGCACTTTGCATTGGAGGAGAAATGGCCAGATTTCTGACTATATACTGATTCATAATCCATAGCCAATGGTCCAGCTGGATGTCAGGCACTTGGGAGATGCATGATTAGAATATTGGGGACAAAGAAATTTGGGGAAGATGTATATGGATGGACCTTTGTGAGTGGTCAAAAGCTGTCCAAATATTTGTGTTGCATGTGAGTGCTCACCAACAAGAGACCTCAGTGGATAAAGAGTTTAATGATCAGGTGGATAGTAACACTGGTTCTGGGACACCACTCAGCCTCTTCCCCAGCCACCCCTGTCATTGCCCGAGGGTCCATGAAAAAGTGTTCATGGTGGCAGGAATTGAGGTTATGCATGTGCTCAGCAACATGGACTTCCACTCACAAAGGCTGACCTGACTATGGCCACTGCTGAGTGCCTGGTTTGCCAGCAGCAGAGACCAAAACAGAGCTCTCACTATGGCCCAGGTTCTCGGGGTGATCAGCCAGCTACCTGCTGATGGATTAATTATATTGGATCTTGTTCCTCAAGGAAATGGCAGAGGCTTGTCCTCACTGGAATAGACACTTACTGTGGATATGGCTTCCCCCATTCTGCACACAATGCTTCTGACAAGACTCTTATTCAGGGACTCATGAAATACCTTATTCACCACTATGGTATTCAACACGACATGGTTTCTGACCAGTGCACTCACTTTACAGCTAAAGAAGTGTGGCAGTGGGCTCCCACTCATTAAATCTACTGGTCTTACTGTGTTTCTCATTAACCTGAAGCAGCTAAATTAATAGAATGGTGAAGTGGCCTTTTGAAGTTACAATTGCAATGCCAACTGTGTGACAATACTTTGCAGGGCTGTGGCAAAGTTCTCCAGAAGACCACGTATTCTCTGAATCAGCATCCAATATATGTTATTGGTTCTTCCATAACTAAAATTCATGGATCCAGGAATTCAGCAATGGAAGTATACATTTCACCACTCACTATCCCTCCTGGTGTTCCACTAGCAACATTTTTGTTTCCTGTTTTTTTTTTTATGACATTATGTTCTGCTGGCCTAGAGATCTTAGTTCCCCAAGGAAAAATGCTGTCACCAGAAGAAACCATAATTATTCCATTAAATCAGAAGTGAATGTTGCCACCTGGACACTTTGGTCTCCCCCTACCTCTACCTCAACATTCTAACAAAGCAGTTACAGTGTTGATTGAGGTGATTGACCCAAACTATCCAGATGAAATCAGCCTACTACTCCACAGTGGAGGGAAGGAAGAGTATTCATAAAATACAGAAGATTAGGACATGTCTTAGAATTACCTTGATATGTGACTAAAGTCAGGGAACTACAACAACCCAATCCTGACAGGACTACAGTTGGATCAGACCCTTCAGGTATTAAGGTTTGGGTGACTCACCAGGGTAACAACAACAACAACAACAACAACAACAACAACAACAACAAAACCAATAAAAACCACAACCTGCTGAGGTGCTTGCTGAAGGCAAAGGGAAGACAGATGGGTAGTAAAAGAAGTTAATCATCCATACCTGCAATAAACACGTGACCAGCTTCAGAAATGAGGACGTTGTCTTAAGTATTTCCTCCTTCTTCTCTTAAAAAAAAAGTTTGTGGATGTCTGCACATGTATAAGAAAAATATCTTTTTTAGTGTTCTTTATCATGTTAAATAAGATGTATTCAGTTCTCACCAACATTTGCATATTGTAAACTTTATGAAATAGTGTTTGGATACGGGACTGTTGCATTCCTGGTTGTAAGAGAATAATTGTATTATGTTAGGTATAATTATTACCTCATTTTGTCTGCATTTGAAGACTAAGTGTTATAGCAGGAGATGTGTGTTGATTCAAGTGGACAAGGGATGGACTTGTGATGGTTAATACTGAGTGTCTAATTCATTGGATTGAGGGGTACAGAGTATTAATCCTGGATGTGTTTCTTGGGTGTTTGCCCCCAAAAAAATTAACATTTGAGTCAATGGGAAGATCTACATTAATCAAGTGGGCACAATCTAATAAGCATCTTGCGAATATCAAGCAGAGAGAAATACATCAAAAAGTGAGATGGGCCTAGCTTCCAAAGCACATATGTGTCTCCTGTGCTAGGTACTTCTTGTATATATATATATGTGTGTGTGTGTGTGTGTGTACATATGTATGTGTATATATGTATGTGTATATGTGTGTATATATACACACACACATATATGTGTATATAAAAATATATAAACAGATGGCAAATTAAACAGTTTGTAAGTATTCTCAAAATGCATTCTTTGAATAAATACTAAAACTGTAAATATTTTACTAAATTAGCTTATTTGATGCTGATACTGTAAACTAATTCCACACAAAAAATCTGACATATATATATATATACACACACACACACACACACACACATACACACACACACACATGGGTGTATGTGTTTCAGTGGTCCATATGCATCTCTGTAAAACAAACCCTTTAAAGCACTTATTTTTCTATTTACTTGCTGGCAAGGCCCTAGAATCTTTACCAGAGGAGTTACTTAATAAGTGGTTACCAATTAGTAACACTTCATTTTTTTTAAAAAAAAAAAAAAAAAGGCCGGCGCGGCTGCGCTCAAGCCTGTAATCCAGCCACTTTGGGAGGCCGAGACGGGCGGATCACGGAGGGTCAGGGAGATCGGACCATCCTGCCAACACGTGAAACCCGGTCTCTACTAAAAATACAAAAACTTAGCTGGGCGAGATGGGGGGGCGCTGTAGTCCCAGCCTACTCGGAGGCCTGAGGCAGGAGAATGGCGTAACCCGGGGAGGCCGAGCTTGCAGTGAGCTGAGATCTGCGCCACTCCAGTTGGGGCGACAGACAAGACTTGACCCTCAAAAAAAAAAAAAAAAAAAAAAAAAAAAAAAAAAAAAAGTGTCGTACATGTCTTCTTAGAAAATGGACAATTTAAACTTCACAAGGATTTAGTTAATACTGGTTTTGATCAGCTCATTGCTAAAATGTAGTCATTAAAATCAGGGTTAAAATTTTAAGTATTAGGCTGACTCGCAGGTGAAAAATGATTACAAGTAATAATACTTAAATTGTAATAATAATGAACAGCGCCAGCCACTTTGAGAAAGAATCTGGAGGTCAGCGCACAGACTTCAGAGAATATTCCTCTTTCACGACCAAGCTTGGCCTTGAACAACTCTGTTTCTACAAATAATGCCAACTCCGTACACCGCTTAAAGTCTGCCAATACTCGATTCACACTTCTATGCATTGTTCCAAGCAGAATGTCTAAACAGCAAAGCTCTTCCCTTAGTATATTAGCAAAAAAAAAATAAAATAAAAAATAAAAAAATAAAAATAAAATAAAATAATAAATAAATAAAAAAAAAAATTAATCTGCCTTTTTCATTTTAGATTTTGAATGGGATTTATTTAATCTTGGAGAAAAAGCAAGCCCTATACGGGTAGGCATTCTGCCTTGTGGATACCATGTTGCTGCTACTTGCTGAAGTTCTGAAACAAATTTCTGATTCAAACAGAAGATTTTCCATTGTAGAAATTCACTACCATTTGGATTTATCTTAACATTTTCAGATATTTTTCCTCTTACATCAGTTTCCTCATTCATTGCTTTTTATTTTCTCTTATTGCCTAATACGCACTTTTGTGAATGCATTTTTTTTATTATGTTGGAACAATGCAGAGCACAAATAATTCTGATCAAAGATGTCCACTATGCAAACTCGTATCAAATAACTTTTTTAAAGTAGAAGATACCTGAGCATTAGTTCTACTAAGCAAGTTTAACAAAATAGAAAATCCTCTAACCCCGGTTATAATCCTTGAAAACTTGTTTTCCATTTGGCTGACTTACTGTAATCTCCTCGGATCATTCATGTCATAAGACTCTCTGAACGCATGATGTGTATCCATAATACAATGTGCCAATGCACATGTATGCATATGTATTATTTATGCCTTTCAACTGTAGTCAAGATTAGCTCTATTCCAAATGCTGTTGATTGAATTTTCTCCCTTGGTACCCGCAAACAGAGGTGATTAGGGTTTTATTTCTTGGCATTCATGTTTTACAAAAATATTTAAAAGCAATGGGAAGGAAAAGCAGAGAAATAGAAAATATATCATTTAGTTTCTAATCGTTGATTAACTGAACTGACCTTACTTTACTAATGCTTACCCTAAGTTGAATCAATTGAAGTTACATATGCTTTTCAAATCCTTCGGCTTTACGGAAATCAAAGTTGGAGTTAAGAAATCTTCAAAATATAATATCAAAAGTTCTAAATGTATGTTTTAAAATAATTTTATCAAGAGATGGTTCAACACGGTTAATTTCTCAAAGGTGCCTGAGACTCAAGATTTTAGGATATTTAGCAGCATTTCTAACCTCTCAGCAATAGATGCTAGTAACAACCTTACCAATTCCACTTCCAGTCATGAACCAGGTGTAGAGTGAAATCGAAAGTGAAATCTACAAACCTATAAAACTGCAAGACAATCACATGGACTGTCTGTTACCTGTATGAGCTCATCCTCTATTACTTTTTCCCTTCTACAGTCTGCTGTAGCCACAGTTAGCTGGCTTTTTGTAAGCAATTTAAACAGGCTTCCACCAGCAATCATCGTTCTTGTTGCTCTTGCTGCATGCTTACATTATATTCTTATTATTTCATTTAGCTATTTAGTTGAAATTCACTTTGTAAGCCACTTATTGTATATTTGTTTTACACAAAACCAAAATGTACTTTATAACAGAGAATCTTACCTCATACATTTTATATGAAATTGATAATTTCAATTAAGAAAAAACAACTGAAAACCTTATAATATAACCAGTAAATCAAAATCCTAATATCTAGGATCCCAAATTGGAAGAGTAATATTCAATTTAAGCATTTTAAACAAGAGACAAAGCATAAACCTCATAAATAACAATAAACTCTAAAATGAGAAAACACTCAGTTCTTCATAGATAAAAATAAAACCAAAATGGCAGGGCTAACAGTTTCAAACCATTAAAAGAAAAGAAACCATCAAAAACAGTCTGATGTTCCCCTTCCCGAGTCTAAGTGATCTCATTTTTCAGTTCCCACCTATGAGTGAGAACATGCGGTGTTTGGTTTTCTATTCTTGTGATAGTTTGCTAAGAATGATGGTTTCCAGCTGCATCCCTGTCCCTACAAAGGACACAAACTCATCCTTTTTGAAGGGGAACATCACACACCAGGGCCTATCACGGGGAGTGGGGAGGGGAGAGAGGCGAGGGATTGCATTGGGAGTTATACCTGATGTAAATGACGAGTTGATGGGTGCAGACGAGTTGATGGGTGCAGCACACCAACATGGCACAAGTATACATATGTAACAAACCTGCACGTTATGCACATGTACCCTAGAACTTAAAGTATAATAATAATAAATAATAATAATAAA
>NW_016803221.1:30647-56565 GCF_001698545.2 Rhinopithecus bieti | reverse complement strand
TGTAACAAACCTGCACATTATGCACATGTACCCTAGAACTTAAAGTATAATAATATAAATAATAATAATAAAATAAAAAAAAGAAATAGTACCCTCTCCTTAAACTTGGCAACTTTGAACAATTTTCTATGAAGAATAAACCTTCTGCCTTTGTCACACACACAAAAAAAGAAGGCCCAGCACTTTGAGATGATAACAAAATACTACAGAAAAGACAAAATTAAACTTAATAATGGATTCCTGGTAGACTTAACCTGAGAGCCACTCCCTTCAAACCTTCTTTATTGCTGAAACGTGGCTAAAAGGGTTTTGAAACTGACTCCTAGTCACCAATCACTCCCCACAACCAGGATGGGTTTATCCCAGGACCAAGGGACATTAAGACCTACCTACAGGGTGATTGATCCATGATGCTTTTGGACAAAGATCTTGACCAAAAGGAGGAAAAGTGAAAGTTATCAGAATCAAAATGAAGTCACTAACGTTTAAACAAGCAAAATATCTGACATACAGAGCCACAAAGAGGGGTTTTCATGCTTTTATATCTGATAACAAAAGCTATCACAAAAGACTCTGCAAAAACTACCTCTTTGTATAAAGACCATCACAACCATATACAAAAAAAGTCTTCTGCAAGGACATCTGCCTAGCAACTGCTTGTTTAACCTCAGACTAGTGTCACTCTTGTCATTGATCCTTCTAGCTAAGTATAATTATTTCAAAACTAAGAAAAAAAAAAAAAAAAAAAAAAAAAACAGTCTGTACTCTGAGAATCAGTAGTTTATGTCAACCAAGTAAACATTTAATCCAGAAAGACAATTATAAAATTGTAAGTTTTTATATATTTTTTTCTTTGTGGATTGCCCTATCACCTCCTAGTCACAGATGAAGCCTTCAGAATTGAAACTCACATTGTCAAAGTGAGGACCTGATTCCTGCTTCTGGAAAAAGCACAGAAGCCCTTATGTGCTAAATTGTTGTGTTTTATTTTTTCCAGTCTTTCTGGAGGATATGTGAAAATTTGATAAAATTAATATTTATTTCTCTTTTGCCTAACTTAGAAGCCATTCTCAGTTGGAAATGCCAGGAATTGGTCACAAACATTTAAGTTGCTGAGAACAAAATATACAGTTATTGTATACAATAGGGAAAGTATAAACAGGAACAAAAGTTGGAGAGATTTCTATTTGCAAAATCTGAATATTCAAAAGCAGTTTAATAAACTGAAGCACTTAGACAACCATACATATGCTTACAATGGAAACATTCTAAAAAATGTTAAACAATATGTGTTAACCCTCAAGTTTATCTGTAGATTCAAAGTGAGAAGAAAGTGAAGGTTAAGACAGAATTGTAAACAATCCCCCTGCTAGAGTGTTAATACATACGCTGTATTGAAAATGATAGTTTTATATTGCTCTTATTCATAGTTCTAATCGAATGCAAGCAAAGCTTTTAATAACTAAGAAAACACGATGCATTTCAGAAATAAAAGTATTCGGTGTTAGCACATTATGACGTTTCAAATATAGTTTTCGGAAAAGCAAAAAAAAAAAAAAAGAGAGAGAGAGAGAGAAAATTATGATCAACATAAACTAAATGCAGGAATCAGATGTGTCCCAAATTTTATAGACAGAGAACTTAACAGTTTTAAGTAAGGCTAAAGCGAAATGACTGACAAATGATGAAAGGAAAATATGAGAGCATCAGTGAGACAAATTGTAAAATAAACCATAAAAATGGAGGTAATGACTAAAATAAAGTCTACATTAAAGGAGTTTAACAGCAGATTTGAGCAGGTGAATATTCAATCTGTAGGAATAAAAAGTGAAATAACCCAGTTTGAGAAGTAAAATTTTAAAAAAAGTGGAAAAAAATCTAAAGAGTAAATAGAACACCATGAGATATACTGGTACATAAAATATGGGTGTCTTATAAATGAAGAAAAAGAGAGGCAAAAAAAAAAAAAAAAAAAAAATTAAGGCAAAATGGCCGAACATTTCCTCAACTTAAAATCTGAATCTAAAGGTTGAAAGGAAACAAAAATTTGTAACCACAATGTAGTCAATGATAGCCGCATCAGTATAAACAGAAAGAGAACAGCAACTTGCTATGTACAAGAAGGTCTTGATTAAAATTAACAGATGACTGTTCTGCTGAAACCACAGAAGTTAGAAAGTGGTTGGATATACAAGTTTTAATAGAAAAAAGTGCTATGAAAGCTGAAATGTGTAACTGGTAAAATGATACTTACACAAACATATCTAGATAAAGAAAAGCTAAAGGAAATTGTGACTAAAGATTCTCTAAAAGAAAAATACTATTACTATTACCTCCCTGGTAAGCTTATGTGTTAAGGAACACTCTGTGTGCACAGATACAATCAGAGACAACATTATAAATTGAGAAGGATGGAAAACTACAAGAGCAGCATATTTTTAAATTGTTGACCTTAAACATTAGATTATTCACTCAAGTGAGTATTGTTCATGGTAGGCTATTTTAAGTTTTCAATAATAATTGAAGTCCAAAATATACCTAAGTGTAATATAAAAAATAAAACAGAAGGTTTTAAAAATTTAACCAAATTTTTAAATGAGCAAAACAGAAATTCAAGATCAAGTAAGACAAAGAACATACGGAAAACAAGTAAGTCAATGTCACAGTATATAATATTGTACTTATAACAACTTTAAATGTGAGCTCTGGCTTAAAAAGGCACACACTGGTACAAGTGTAGCATTAAACGAAGGAGTCACTTCTGTGACTTCTATGCAAGGCACACTTTAGATGCAAAGACAATTAGGCCAAAGTAAAATGATAGCAGATTCTGGGAAAGTGCTGCAATGTACATTCTGGGAAAGTACACAGCACTGTATACTGTCTCTTCAACTATACAATAGGTGCCGTAGCAGGATTAGTATGATGCTATCACCATAGAATTCCAGAGTCTATCTGAAGGTTTACAGCTTCCAAAAAATGATTTGTATAGTAAACAAAAATTAAATTTTATGAATTCTATAGCACAGATCAACAGCAGCTACTTATTCTTTATTAACCACCACTGTGGGATGCTGTCTTGCACGTATTTCTGGAGCACCTTACAAGAGCCATGATAAACAAAAAGGACCCTGTCCTCCAAATCTCAGGAGGACTTGTTCACCGACTGCTGCTTCTGCTTTATGGAAGTCCCGACAGAGTTGAGCAGTCATTGTTTTATTTCCCAAATATTATGCAGGCTCTTTGTCCTTCTGTGCAACCAATTTTCAGAAGATTTGAAAAGCCAGAACATTTTTTGCTAATTGTTCTTCTTTTTCTCTTAAGAGGTTAGACATTTGTGGGCAGAAACTTTCAAAACTAATCATGTGTGTATGTGTGTGTATCTGTGTGTGTAGAATGAATTTTGGTTTTAATAATTATGTGACCCCAAACAGTGCAGTTCAAAAAAGACCCAGGAAGCAGCTCAGTAAGGCTGATTTACAGGAGAGAAAGAGCCTATATAATGAATAAACAAAACCCTACTAAACCACAAAGAAGAAAAATCTTATTTTCAAAGTTACAGCACTTTAAAATTTAAATGCTCTTTTTCAGCACCAGCAAAATCACAAACCATAGAGTGAAATAGAGAAGTATGGCTCATAAAAATTAAAAAAATTATGATCTGAAACTTTTTTTAGACAGCCCAAATGGCAGTCTTACCAAAACATAGTATTTAAAATTAAGCTTCCTAGTAAGCTAATAGAATAAACAAAAGAAACACAAAAATCATGAACAAAAATTATTATTACAAAGAGTAAAATTATTTTACAACCTAAAAAAGTCTACAGATAAATATATATATACATATGTATTCATATTCACTATAGATATTTAAAAGCAGACTTGAGCCGGGGGAAGAACAATCTATCAGCAAACCAAAGAAAGAGTAGTTGACATTATTAGATTAGGAAATTATAGAAAAAATAAAGTCATGAGAACACAGCCTAAAATGCTGTGGGACACTATCAAGCAGCCATATTACGCATACTGGAAGTTCAAAGAATGAGACAAAGATTCAGGAAGACTATTTAGAAACAATAATGGTAAAAAATGTCAAACTCAACAAACTCCAACTAAGAGAAACACAAAGAAACAAACTAAAATTATATGATAACGAAACTCTTTAAAAGAAAGAGAAAATCTTGAAAGCAGCAAGAGAAGTGGCTGATCATCTTCAAAGAACCCTCAAAAATAATCAGCAGATATCTGAAAACTCAGAAGACAGAAATCAATAGACTAACATGTTCCAAATGATGTCAGAAAAAAACTTTTGAACAGAAATCTTATGTTCAAAAAATTGTGTCCATCGTAAGTGAGGGAGAAATTATGACATTTTCAGATAAAAGCTGGGATATTTCACCAGTAGATTACCTTTTTAAAAAATGTCTTATGGGATACTTCACAGTAAAATAAACAGACACTAAAGAGCAGTATGAATGAATATATATTAAGGTAAAGATAAATACTGGAACAATTATAAAACATAAAAAGTTAACAATGTACAACTCCCCAATTTGTTTCCCATGTAATTTAATAAACTAACATATTTAATAAAAATACTATCACTAACTTGTGTTTTTGACATACAATGCATAAAGTTATGATTTTGAGAACTCGGTAAGTGAACTAATGGGGGTGATGGTATACAGGGGTAAGGAATTTGTATGTTATTGAAGGTAAGCTAGCATAACTTTAAAAGTGGAATAACTTTAGAATATTCAACGTCATCATAATATCAATGATAATTAAAAAAGAAAAAGAGAGGTCAGGCGTGGTAGCTCAAGCCTGTAACCCCAGCACTCTGGGAGGCCGAGCCGGGTGGATCATGAGGTCAGGAGATCGAGACCATCCTGGCTAACATAGTGAAACCCAGTCTCTACTAAAAAATACAAAAAAAAAACAAAAAAACACTAGCTGGGCGACGTGGTGGGTGCCTGCAGTCCCAGCTACTCGGGAGGCTGAGGCAGGAGAATGGTGGGAACCCGGGAGGCAGAGCTGAGATCTGGCCACTGCACTCCAGTCTGGGCGACAGAGGGAGATTCCATCTCAGAAAAAAAAAAAAAAAAAAAAAAAAAAAAGAGTAACAGGCAGGTAGAAAACTTTCTGTACTACACCAGAGAGTAGGAGCTGTGGATTTAGTTACTCTACTCTGAGGCTACTGAGTCAGCTCTCATATACCATGAGACAAAGCCCAAGCTGTCCCACCAGGGAGTAAGTGTGGAGAACCTAAGACACATAGCATAGCTGCTATTTCACAGTTTCCACAAAAGACAATACAAAAGTGGGAAGACGGAGGTTAGGCACAGTGGCTCATGCCTGTAATCCCAGCACTTTGAAAGGCCGAGGTGGAAGATCAGGAGTTCAGGAGACTGAGACCATCCTGGCTAATACAGTGAAAACACATTTCTACTAAAAATACACAAAATTAGTCGGGTGTGGTGGCAGGCTCCCGTAATCTCGGCTACTCCAGAGGCTGAGGCAGGAGAATCGCTTGAACCTGGGAGATGGAGGTTGCAGTGAGCCGAGATTGCACAGCTGTGCCACCGTACCCTTGCCTGGGTTATATAGCAAGACTGTGTCTAAAAAAAAAAGAAAAAAATAAAAGTTTTGGGTATTGGAAAGTTTAGGAGAAACAGCACGACACTTGAGAACCAGAGCAGCTCTGGTGAAAAATGTTTATATGACTTTAACAGATGGCAGACTGAAAAACAGAAAAAATAAATAAAAATGGCATGGACCAGAACAAGTAGAAGATTTTCAAACAGTGCCAGAAGAGGAACTTCTAGATCTACAAAACCTAACTTTTCTAACAACACTTCTAAAACGCTAGTGACTGGCAAATACAATACATTCAAAAGCAGCCGGTTATGTGCTGCCAGCCAGAATGTTAGCAGAAACCCAGCATCACCTCTCTCTGACCCAAAGAATATGGAGCTAGAAATTCAACTATCAAGAAGGACACTTGCCCCTCACAGCCCCTCTAATAACAAGAACACAGTGAGTGTCATTCAGGAAGTCAAGAAAATGAACCCTATTGCAGCAGCTCAGCAGGATACAGTGGTCTTCAAAGAGGCAAAAGGGAAGCACGTCAGGGTTTTTTCAGTTCCCAGGGCAGGATGATGTGGAATAGAGAACAAGGTGCAGATTCACCCACTATTTTCTCAGGTATCTGGCTCTGTTACTGCTTCCATGGCTGCAGATTCAGCTACCAAAAGAAGGCAGAGTGGTATTAATGGGCCCATTAGCAGCCAATGGAACAACAGACATGCATACATTAGTTCCAAGAGTGAAAGGTGGGCAAAGCAATGTTACTGATGATGGCAGACTCCAGCCTTTTGTCAAGAGGATATACTTCACCATAAGGCTAACAGAAAGTGCCAGCACATACAGAGACATTGTAGTGAAGAAAGAGGATGGATTCACCCAGATATTGCTATCAACTAGATTGACAGATAAAAAATGCTCTGAATGCAGAAGCAGTTAAAGAAATGGTGAATGCTCTGAATAGGGCTGCTGTGGGTAACAGCAATCTCGTGATGTTCAGTGCAGCTGGAAGTGTCTTTTGCTGTGGTCTTTGTTTTGGTACTTATATTTGGAATGACAGAAACAGAACAAGTCTTGAAATGGTGGACACCCTCACAAGCTTTGTGAATACTTCCAATGAATTTAAAAAGCCTATTATATCAGTCAGCAACCCATCCTTTGGTATTCCACACAGTGCATCCACACTGCGTCTTTGTGCTTTAGTGTGAGCTAATGAAACGGCTTGGTTTCAAACCCCTTATATGATGTTTGAACAGAGGGCAGATGGCTGTTCTACTGTTACATTTCCATAGCACATGGGTGAGGCATCTGCCAATGAATTGTTTAATTGCTGGGTGAAAGCTGACAGCAGAGGAGGCACGTGTCACAGGCCTGCTCTCTCAGGTGTCTTTGCAAGTTTCACCATGCAGGTTATGATACAAATGAAAGAGACTGCCTCATGTAATCAGGTTGTGTGCTGCAGAAATGGAAAGCCCTTGTATGCTGTAATATTAAGATGAACTTGGAAAAGGACACAGAGACAGAGTGTGAATTGCTTAAGAAAATCTGGGGCTCAGCTGAAAGGATTGAAGCCACGTTAAAGTATGTGCAAAATACAATTGATGAGTTTTAATTGTCAGTCTTCCTGCTCAGGACACAAGAACTGAAATACATCACGAAATACATCAGCTGAACGAAATACATCATGAGTTGTAAGATGCCCTAATTCATCTTCATAGCCCAAAACAATTTCACCCATCCCTAAGGCCTGAAAGGAGAACTGAAAATGTCCAAGCTGTGTATTTAAAATGTCAAGGCATTTTTAAGCACTGCAAATTTAAAGTAAGTAATAAAACAGCTTCTTTGCCTCAATGTGATTATCTGATGAACACACAAGCCCAAATATAAAAGCAGACTGGTGAGCACTAGACTGTTCTTGCAAGATCTAAGTTTTATCTGTGTCTTCTACTATATATAAGAGGAAAATTGTGTTTTATTAGATTTGGATGACAGAGATTTATGTAATAATGTTTACTTTTCTTATTTTTATACCCTACAATGCAGAGTCTACTGGGGTATGAGGCAGCCTGTACTCCCCTCCCACATAAAAATAGACACAGAATTATCAGAGATAGTGCATTTGACTTTATAGTGGCACACTTACTTCAGAGACACAAAATTCTAAATTAGAAGACTTATCTTTTAGGATAAATATTTCTGACACAAAATTCACAGGTGATCATTCTCCTAAAGTAAACATATGGTTAAATTTTCTTTTATAAATGTCTAGTTCTTACTCAGTTAACAAAAATAAATCTTTATTTCTCTAAAGTAAAACTTGTACTATACTTTGAATTATGGAATCATTCTTATGGAAATATTGACATTTTAATGTTTATCCTATGCAGACACAGATTAACTTAGAGAATGTTCTAGTTAATAAATTAAAATTCTGGACACATTATTCAAAGCAGAAACATCTTTCAAAATGAAGAAAAGTCTCCTACACTCAATATGACATTTAACATTATTAATGTCTGATTTTATGGTGCACAAAATTTTCTAGAACACTCTACGTGTTCAGCTATCCAGAAGTGCTCTGAATCCTTTCCTGTTTGTTTCAATGGAGGCTCCTTTATATAGGCATGATTGAATAATCCACTGGCCACTGGTGATAAATATAACCTTTGGCACAGGATCCCTAGGCCGTCACTTCACCAGCCAAGAATCTCTGTGGATGGTGGCGCATTTGCACAACATCAGAGTGGACACTGGGAGCTGGGAGAGGCCAGGCAATGAGAACAGGCACTTCAGGGTCTTTGTTGAAAAGATGACTTCCCAGGCCTCGGAAAGCTGAGGGATGCCTGAGTCTGCATCTGTGGTGGGGCAGCTGCCACTGCTCCTGAGTAGGTGGGGCTCCTGCTAATTCACCGTGGATGTGAGTGTGGTTTCTGCTTTTTCTCGGTTTCCAGCAGTTTCACAGAGTGCACAGACCTGGCTTCACCTCCCTCATTGCACCTGGCATCTTTTCAGCAGACTCTCTAAATGGGCTGCTGCTGCCATTACCTGCAGCCCCCTTCCCATTTTGGAATGATGCAGAGTGAACCCAAGAGTCAGTACCCTCAAATCATGCCTTTGTTTTTTCATTGACAAGACGCACCATGAAGCTCTCAGTCAACATTATCATATTAAAAGACAGCACTTTGGAGATCCCAAAGATTTTAGGAGTTCTATGGCAGAAAGCAGACAAACACCAAACATATTTTACAACCTTACAGCTACTAATAAGAAAACCCCAGGACTAGAGTGTTCAAACATCGAAATTAAAATAAAGTATTCCTTTATTAAACATCTTTATTTTAAAAGAAGAAAGTACAGATTTAACATGGCTAATGCAAAATTTTCTAACGTACTCTAATGTGAACCTTGATTGATTCCATGACAAAAGTGGAAAACTGCACAGAAAATCCCTTAACACAATCTTTGTTTAATCTACAAAATACACAAAATTACCTTAATGAAAGTGTGAAAGAACAAAGAATGAGGAAGCTAGAAAGGGTTTTTGGAAAAACTCTTTTATACACAGGAACAGCCTGAAAACAGACCACAGACATCGATTAAAAATAAGTTGAAGAGGATAGCCTAAAGATATATCCACAGCTGCACTAATGAGAAAACAACGTAGAACATGAAACTGCCTTTGTCATTTTTGCCTAAAACATATTCACAGCTACACATATAAGGGAACAAGGTAAAAGGAATAAGTGCCTTTGTCATTCATATAATCAGCAGACTTCAAGGAAATACACACTCCCTCCCTTTGTGGACATGATACATGGTCGGCTCCAGTGGGCTCTGATGTAATACTTTTCTATTTTGGGCATGCTTTGGAATGCGAATCAAGCATTTATGAATTATCTCTTCAGCTTCTGCTTTTCCTCGGCCCAGTATTCCAGACAATGGTTTTGCTTTAGCCTCTCAATTTTCCCAGGCCAGGTACTGAACCTAGCCTGAGTAGTGCTTTCTTCAAGACAGCCCACAGACACCTGAGAACATTTCATTCTTTCCAGTTCATAAAAAGCCCTGACCCAGCTTTATAGTTGGAAACTCTTGCAAATCCCCTCTTTACTGTGACGACCTTTCTTCTTTTGCTTATTAACATTTTATTCCTAGTTGAACTTTGCATCATCTGTCATTGGTCCCAAGTCAAGGTCTCAGGCCAAGCTGTCACTTCAGCTCCTTCTTGGTCCAGGACCAAGTTCCAAGGCTGAGCTTAGTAGCTTCTGTAAATCATCACTTCAGCTGCAGATGAATCCAAGGCCAAATTTCAGGGCCAAGCCAAATAATGCTTACTCCAAGACCACTAAGCACATTCCTTTACTTCCCTGTCTTTAGAAACTGTAAAGCCCAGCCTCACAGTAGGTAAACCACTCTCATTTCACCTCCACTGTGAAGAGATTTTTACTTTCACTTATAAAAGTTTTGCTTCAACCTGTTTGCATCCATGTTTCTTCATTTTCTTGGCCATGAGACAAAGAGCTCTGTGTGATAACTCACAAGTAGAGATTGCTACATTATGATGCACTCATGAGACTGCAATGACTGAAGTCTGGGAATTGAGCTCTGGGATGCATCAGCCTTGTGAGACCAACTGATAAAATGGTCCCACACTGTGATACACACACTTGGGGACAGTCAACCATATAGTGCTCACCCACATGGTCTGGAAAGGGTCAAGGTAGATTTGTGCAGCCTAGAATCCTGAGGGACACCATCAAGCAGCCATACTTACATGCATTCAGGAAGTTCAAAGGAAGAGACAAATCGAGATGGCTATTTAACAAAATTGTCATAAAGAATGTAACAATTTAAGACAATAAATAAGCATGGAAGAAATTCAACAAACTCCAAGTAAGAGAAACTCAAAGAAAAAAACTCAAACTTACCTGATAATTAAACTGATAATACAACAAATACAGAGAAATTTTGAGGATTTTCAAGGGAAGTAACTAGTCATGTAAAAGACCCTCAAAATAACCAGTAGATTTCTTATCTGAATAACCACTGAATAACCATTGGATTTCTTATCTGAAAAGTAAGATGACAGAAAGCAGTAGACTAATATATTCCAAGTGATATCAGAAAAATCTGTCAAGCCTAAACCTTATGATCCAACAAACTGTCCATCAAATGTGAGGGACAAATGATGACATTCCCAGATAAGAACTGGAATCTTTTATCAGTAGACTACCGTTTAAGAAATGTCTCATGGAGTACTTCAGGGTAGAATGAACAGACACTCAAAAGCACTATGAATAAACAATAACACAAAAAATATGTAAGATAAAAAAGTTAACAATGTGCACTGCTACAATTTGTTCTCCACCTAACTTAAAACACTAGTATATTTAATTTAAAAAACCTATCACTATTTTGTGTTTTTGACATACAAGGCATAAAGATGTAATTTTGAGAACTCAGAAAGTGAAATAATGGAGTTACGTTATACAGGAGTAAAGGTTTTGTATGTTACTGAAAATAAGCTAGTGTAACTTTTAAAATGTTATAACATTGGAATGTTTAGTATAATCATCATTACAATCACAATTAAACAAGCAAACACACAAGAGTAACAGGAAGGAAGAAAGCTTTCTGTACTACATCAGAGGGTAGGGGCTGTGGATTTAGTTACTCTTCCCTGAGGCTACTGAGTAAGCTCTCAGGCACCATGAGACAAAGCCCAAGCTGTCTCACCAGGGAGTAAGTGTGGAAAGCCTAAGTCACATAGCATAGCTGTACTTGACACAATTTTCACTGCACCAATGGTGACCAAGTAGAAGAGCCTCATCCATATGGAGAACCTGGTAAAGCACTGGGGGTAGAAAGAAGGAGCTATATGGAGACACAACTGAAAAAAATTTGACACAGCAAGTGCTCCAATCCTGTGTCTTTCTTCATGGCTTCCCAAGAGTTTGAAGTTGAAACAACTGTTGACAAAAGACAAGATAAAAATGAGAATACAGAGTATTTGATTGGGTGCAAAGGTTACGACAAACAGGATGACACTTGGGAACCAGAGCAGCACCTCATGAAGTGAAAAATGCATACGTGATTTTAATAGATGATAGACTGAAAAACAGAAAAAACTGACATGGACCACAACAAGCAGAGTTTTTTCAAACAATGCCAGAAGAGGAACTTCCAGATCTACCAAAGCAAACTATTCTAAGAACTCTTCTAAAATGCTTGTGACTAGCAAACCCCACAGACCCAAAAACAGCCAGTCATTTACAACAAGAAAACTGTGAGTGGCATTCAGGAAATTGAGAAACTGGACCCTATTGCAGCAGATTGGCAGGACACGGTGATCTTCAAGGTGACAGAAGGAAAACTCGTCAGGGACACTTCCTCAGTTCCCGGTGCAGAACAGGCTGGAATAGAACACAGGACCCAGATACACACACTAATGTCTCAGATGTCTGGCTCAGTTACTACTTCCATGGTCACAGGCTCAGTTACCGCTTCCATGGCCACAGGCTCAGCTACCAAAAAGCTATAGTGGTATATAATAGACCCACTAATGGTGAATGGAACAACAGACATGCATACATCAGTTCCAAGAGTAAAAGGTGGGCAAAGAAATGTTACTGATGATGGCAGAGATCAGTCTTTTATCAAGAAGATGTACTTCACCATAAGGCTAACAGAAAGTGCTGGCACATACAGAGACATTGCACTGAAGAAAGAGGATGGATTCATCCAGATATTGCTATCAACCAGATCGACAGAAAAAAAAAATGCTCAGAATACGGAAGTAATTAAAGAAATGGTGAGTGCTGTGAATAGGGCTGCTGCGGATGACAGCAATCTCGTGCTCTTCAGCAGAGCTGGAATTGTCTTTTGCTGTGGTCTTCATTTTGGGTACTTTGTGAAGCACTTAAGGAATGACAGAAACAGAGAAAGCCTTGGAATCGAGGATACTGTTAATAACTTTGTAAATAGTTTTATTCAATTTAAAAACCCTACTGGTGTATCGGTCAATGGTCTGCCATTGGACTAGGTGCATCCATAACTGCCTCTTTGTCATCTCATGTGGGCTAATGAAAAGGCTGGTACAAAGCCCCTTACATGACCTTTGGACAGAGTTCAGATGACTGTTCTACTGTTACATTTATGAAAATCATGTGTAAAGCACCTGTCGATGAATATGAACCGCTGGACGAAAGATGACAGCATGGGAGGCATGTGCCGAAGGCCGCGTGTCTCAGGGGTTTTTGGCTGGAACTTTCACCCAAGAGGTTATGATTCAAATTAAGGAGCTTGCCTCGTATAACCGAGTTGTGCTGGAAGAATGTAAGGCCCTTGTTCACTGTATTATTAAGACAGAGTTGGAACAGGCCAATGAGAGAGAGTGTGAGGTGCTGAGGAAGATCTGGGCCTCAACCCAAAGGATAGAATCCACGCTAAAATATGTTGAAAATCAAATTGATGAGTTTTAATTGTCAGTCCATCTGCTCAGGACACAAGAACTGAAATGAATTAAATGCATCATGAGTTGCAAGATGCCCTAATCCAGTTTCATAGCCCAAAGCAATTTCACACATAGCTAAGGCTTGGAAACAGAACTGGAAATGTCCAAACTAAGTATTTAAATTATTGTGCCATTTTTAACCATTTTGTAGCTTCAAAAGAAGTAACGAAACAGCTTATTTCCCCAAATGTGATTATTTTGTGCACACTTAAGCCCAAATATGAAAGCAGACTGTTGGGCACTAGACTGTTCTTGCACGCTCTGATTCATATCTATGGCTACTACCATATATTAGACCAGAATTGTGATTTATTAGATGTGGATGAGGGAGAATTCTTTAACAGTGTTTATTTTTCTTATTTTTGTATCCCAGAATACAGAGTCTACTGGGGTGTGAACCAGCCTCAGTTTTCCTCTCACAAAGAAAGACACAGAACTATCGCGATGGTGCCCCTGACTTTATAGCAGCACAAATACTTCAGAGACACAAAATTATAAATTAAAAGACTTATCTTTTAGAATTAATATTTCTCACATAAAATTCACTAATGATCATTCTCCTAAGTGGAACATATGATTACACTTTGTGTCGAGATATCACTTTATTTATTTATTTATCTTTCCTTTTTTCTTTCTTTCTCTTTCTTTCTTTTTCTTTTCTTTCTTTCTTTTTTCCTTCCTTCCTTTCTTCCTTCCTTCCTTCCTTCCTTCCTTCCCTTCCTTACTTCCTTCCGTTTCTCTTTATATTTTAACAAATGTCTAGTTCTTACCCAGTTAACAGAAGAAAACTTTATCTCTCTAAAGTAAAACTGGTTGCACCATATTAGTGAATCAGGCTGCAGACCTTGGCCTAATACCTATTAGTGGCTAATCTGAGAAACCCATGCTGGACATGGTGACCTATGTCTCTGGGAACTCTTCTATTTTCACTTGTTTCCCTCATAGGCTGGACAAAGTTGAGGTATATCCTTTTTCTGCCTGGACAATTCCTTTGAAAGTGCCCCAGCTTGTCACATTAGTAGAAATCAGCAGGTGCATCTTGGGGATTCTAGATCTTGTGGGGCTGTGAAGTTGCCAGTAATGTCTTTTTCATTCTCTTGTGACTCCCCTCTACTTCTTTCCAGTTTTGTTTTAAAAGATTGAAAAGCCACTCCAAGAGGTTTTCCAAAGCGCTATCTGATCCCATGGCTTGCTTCTGTATTTTTGTTCTGATATTAGAGGATGGCTGAGAAATAAACTATTATTTTAACATTGTCTATTGCTTGTTGAATTAGGAGATAGAGTGGTGTGTTTTGCTAAAGCTTCTCTTAGCCATTTCAAAGAGAATTTTTTTTCTGGTTTATCAGTCAACAAGGACAGTTTAGAGTAATTAAGAAGTTTTATTCTGGTTCTTTGGAAGTCGGCTAATACGCACAGTAGAAAGTGTTTTCTTTTCCATTCATCTATGTGTTTACTAAGGCTTCAGTTGGGGTTTTCAAACAGCACTGTTTTTCTTTCTACTGGAAATAGTAATTCTGTCTTTTTTAATACATTTTCATCTTTCACCTGTGTTTATTTTTTGACTGACTATAGGATGCCAGTTATTCATCTTCAAATTCCTTTGCTGACTGCCTGTATGGCTGCCTGTTTCTCAGCAGTAGTTAAAATGTGGCTTAGGTGCACTGCATTTCTGCACATAAGATGAAACAGCTGGTTTAAATTTTGGAAATACTGTGTGTCTATCATGGTCATCAGAGCACTGTCCTAAGTTCAGCTTTATGTATATAAGTTTACTGCAATGAGAAGGAAATTTAAGCCTTAGCAGCACCATGTTTACTGTGCATTTCTTATAGCGGCAACAGCAAAGTTGGAGGTTTCCTGGGATTGCACAACAAGAGGTGTTTTTATATGACTATTCTGAGACCCAGATCAAGGAGGCAGATAGGGCACTCAGAAATTGCATTTGATGGTTCTCTAGAGATTTGTCTCTTTAACTTTGGAAAACTATGTATTGTAGACTTACCTTATATGGTTCCCAAAGGCACAGGGGAAATTTTACAATGTTTACAAAATCTAGGATTTTTGAAGAGCAAAAAGACCTAGTTGTTAGATATTATTGAAATTATGCTTCTTTGAGTAGGCCAGGCCTCCTGTCAGGAACATGGCCACATGGCCACCTTGCTGTCAATTGAATATTATTATTATTTTTTATAGATTTAGAGACCCAGTGTTAATGGAGTCCCAGTGCTTCCAAGTGCACTCAAGGAGAGTGCAGTCTACAGATGCTTTGTTGCCATCTCAAAACAGAGAGCAAATAAGGTGTCATTCAGATGTCTTCCTCCTTTTGGTGTTACCAGGATAAATAGAAAGTGTTAGGGCATCTTTTTTCATCTTTTTGCTGTGTCTCATCTGTGCTCCCAAAGCTGTCATAGGTGCCACTCATAAATGCAAGCATAGCCTTTACTCATAAATCTGGAGAGCTAGTCAGCAGCAACAGCGATACTCACCTGTGCAAAGCCCTAGCTTTCTGCCCTGCTTTTGTCCTAGAACCACGGAACCCCAAAGGACTGCAAGTTATTCCAGAGGTCTTGCAAATATTATGTAGTAGTAAAATTTGTGCAAGATATTTTAATAGAGGAAGGGTCTTCATACTAACTTTGGTTTTCCTAATTATGTTCCCAGTGAAACATCAGAATCTCAGAGAATAACACAGATCAACTTTCAAACATTTTAAATTCAAAATTATTGCAATGCAGAACAGGTGGCCCAAAATTGTGGAAACTGAATGGCTGAATGGCCCTTCATTAGATGCGGAAAGCAAAGAGGCTAATATCTGCCCTTTAACATTGTCTTTCTCCCAACAATTAATAGTGGAGGCTGCCTGTTTACAGATGGGACATGGGGCCTAATCACTGATAGCAGGATGTAAATGGGAAAAGAATTCAAAAACTGTAAGTTTTAGACAATGTATTGAGAAGGCTCCAGGTAGAAAAGAAATCTCATTTCACTAGGGGTGATGTAAGCTTAGAAATGCTAGGTTAAAACTTCTGACTCAAAATTCTTTTATTCCCAAAGCTAGAAAGAGAGATTTAGGGTTTAATAGTCTTTCTCCACTGCATGCCTCCCAAAAGGAAACATTAACTTGTTTCACGATGTAACTTTTATGTGGAGAAAATAATATATTTGTAAAATTACAAATAAAGAAAAGGATAGTTATTTGCGGTCAAATCCCTCACATACAGTGCCATGAATATCTACTACTGAGGGACAGAAAGACCCTTTATAGGTAAAAAATTATACTGAAATCTTGAATTCCCCTTGTTTCAGGGAAATCACAAAATAAACTTTTAAAATTACATTCCTAATTAGTGAGACACCAGGTGACTGTATTAAGTGAACATATATAACTAGGCTGTAAAAACACTCACAACACTACCTATGAAATAATATGAAAGACATTATAGCTGTGAAAAGAAAAATTGTAAATTTAATAGATAAAAATGGGAAGTCCTTGTGCCAATGGTCTGATGAGCTGTCACAGACCAGATTTAGTCTAAGGACAATCAGGTTACACTGAGATGTAGCCTCAGGATGAAACTTTCAGTTTCCCTAGGATCTCCTTTAAATAACATGAGATTGCCAGACTCTTTACGAGGAAAAAAAAAAGTTTTGAAACAAATGAGACATTTTTTAAATGAACGTGAAAGTTTAAAGTCTATTTTTACCCTTCTGATGAATTATTTTCATCTCAGCCCATGCACTAATATATTTTGTAGTCTCACAAATGCACCAATGTATGTTGTAGTCTCACTAATGCACCAGGATGTAACAGTATCCCTTTGTCTCTGGTTATACCCAAAGATCTTTGTCTTAATTCAAGACAAATTAAGAAGTGTAGAACAAAGTTGAGATTAAAGAAAAAAAAAAAAAAAGCACAAGAGGAATGTGCTCTGCCAGTGAAAAGAAGGACCCAAATGTGTTTCCCACTATGAGGTTAGGGTTCGGGGTTATTATGAACTAGCAAGAGAAAGAAATGTTTTTAGTCAGTGGAGTGTTGTGAAGACCAGGGTCTTGGCCTGACAATAATCAGAAAGCTTAACCCAAGAAAGTTGACTAGAAATAAACACGAGGTGTAGTCATAATTTATAGCAGCTGCTCAGCTCATCTCATGACCTATCAGGAGCTGATGTAAAAGCTTGTCTCAAGAATTTGGCCCAGGCTTAATCAAGAAGTAAAACAATAATTTAAAGAGGCTGGCCTCACAGTCCAAAATAAAAAAAATGTGCCAACCAGAAGCCACCAGGACCCACTGTGTTTATGCCAAAAAAATGGACAAGAAACTACTTCCTGGGAGCCAACTGATTATAGAAAAGATGAGTATTTTGGTGCCATGGTAGGTTTTCTTATCACTGTGAGCCAGAGTTTTGTGCAAGATTTATATCTGAATGGACTTAAGGCTCTTCTGCCTGTGAAGATGTGGATCTCAAGATACAACCTTCTGTGTTAGTTATCTTATTGGTGTCTGTAGCCTGATTTTTTTCAGGTTGTTTATGTGTTATGTGTAAATGAGACATGAACCTGTAGACTGTTGGTTTTCCAAGGACTCTTTCCTTGCTGTCTCCCTAAGTCAAGCTAGCTTTCTCATCCCAATGACACCTTAAAGAAACTCCTGAATGTGGCTACTTCAGATTTTACAATAGGAAACATGAGGAGGCATAAAAGAAGGAGAGTAAAGAGAAGGAAAGAACAGAGAATCTAGCTAATGCAATATAGTTTTGTAAAAATCCAGGTCCCTGAGTGGCACCTGCTAACTGCTATCAGTGTGGCAGGACAGGACACTTCACCAAGAAATGCTGAGACAATAATAGGAAGCCACCTCAACACTGTCCAACCTATGGTGGTGAAAGGGAGTGCTGCTTTGAGAGGCATACATTACTAATTCCAGGACCGGTCTCAAACACGGTCCAGCAGGACTGATAGTTTCTGGAGATCAATTCCCCAGCTCGAACAGCTGCCATAGTCTTCAGGTCCCATACTCTTCAAAAGCCTTGGGTGATTGTGGAGGTGGAAAGGAGGAAAGTAGACTTCCTTCTGGAAACTGGAGTGGGTCTCTTTATTCTGATTTCCAATCTAGGCTTTCTCTCCTCCCATAATGTGACAATGATGGATATGTAAGCAAAGTCCTTATATGGTATTTTGTCAGCCCATTCGTTATAGTTCAAACAACCTTCTGTGTAGTCAGACCGATTAAATAATTCCTGAAAGTCTCACTTTATTACTAGGTAGAGATATTTTGGCTCACACAGAAGCCTCCATCTGGATGACTGCAGGACAAACTGTTTGTCTCTCCTAAGTAGAAATCAATAATAACTAAGAAGAGTGGGATGTCAAGAAAAATGTTCCTGGGCTACAATCACTGTGTGCATCCATATTCACCTTAAGGATTCCACTATTTTTTCTAGACAGAGGCAGTATTTCCCAAAGCCAGAAGGTAGAAAAGGGCTAGAAGTCATTATAAATAAGCTATAAAAGCAAGCCCTTTTTAGACCCTGCAACTGTCTTTACATAACTTCAAATTTCAAAGGTCACTTTTTAACATTCCCACAAATCCATTTTCTTGGACCTCAAGAAGTGAAAAGATTACCCAACTCATAGTTATTTGGAATTAAAACACACGGTTGTGCTTGGCTTTAAGAAGTCTTATCAGAGGTTCTCCAGGAAGAAGAGTTTCATCAAAGCCAATGTAGAAAGCCTATTTAAGAATAATTATTTGGCCTGCAGTTTATGCTAATAATTAGTTTAACTATTAAATTATAGACTATTTTGCTATAACTCGGACCTATAATATTTGCATTTTATGTAAATGGACAAGCAAAAGACAAAAATTTGTTTCAAATCTTACATTGCCCTTTATCTTCTGGTCTTTAGAATTAACCTATATTTTAGACTCTCCTTGTTAATTCCTGTGAGTCAATCAGAAATTTCCAGCTGCAGCTAAGTAGAAAATATAAAAATAATTAACATTGTAAAGTATGTAACAATGTCTTTGTTCTGGGCAATTATTCTGCAAATCTTACCAGGTAATGAGAGTACATTGGAGACTCATAGTAAATGGGCGTTTGGGTTTGTGGGGATAAGACTAAGGAATGTAAGCAAAGCCAAGCCCCACGCACCCACAACTTCTTTGGCAGCCTCATGATTTTTAATCCAACTCATCCCATTTTAACACATATATATTGATAACCCAATTTTTCTTCTCTCATAGGTAAAATCAAACTCAAAATGGTACTGCAAATGACAACACTTATGAAAACACCATGTTTCTGGGAAACCTTAACCTGACTTCTGGCAGAGCTCCAGCTGTTGTATTTCATTGCACAACCCCTCTCCCTAGCTACTAGTAAGTAGTTAGAAAGATTAATTTTCCCTAACAGCAGTTAGTTAGGTAGTTAGGGTGGGTCTCTCCCTAACAGCAGAGAAAAGTTAGGTAGTTAGGGGGGCCCTTGGTATAGCTTCTAGAAACAAAGATCCAGCTTATAAAAAAAAAATAGGGTACAGACACATATTATAAACTTGCACAGACCTTCAGCCCACTCATATGAAGAAATGCAGTTCAACATAGACAGATCTTTGTTCTTTGTGCACTAAGATATGCTCACAAAGAAACTGACTGAAAAACAAGAACAACATTGAAACACGCTCGTCTTCTGTATAAGCATGGACTTCCAAAAAAACAGTCACTCTTTACAGGTAAGGGAAGTACAGGGTGGGCGACAATAAGTTTTACTGAGCAGTTTTCTGAATACACTTTAGAATATAACCTAAACTGGTATAAATCATCACGTCAGCCTCTCATGGGTCAAGGTGGTGGGCCAAGTTTTCACATCAGCACTTGTTAGTCCTGGGTCAAGGTCATGGGCCAGGCTTTCACATCAGCACTTGCTTGGTCCCAAACGAAAGTCCAAAGCCAAGTTGACTAAGACATTTTCCAAGATCAGTCATCACGTTCTTCCATTTCCCAGTACATAAGGACCACAAACACCAGCGTCACACTGGGCAACAAATTTGGATTTCCACTGAAGAGAGCTATTTTAATTTCCTTCTTAAACTTTGGTTCTTTCACAAAATCCACAGAGTCCTGTCTCAGCCTTTTCTTGGAGTCTGAAATATTATGATTTGGTTTTTATTTCAATATGGCCAGCTTAAATTAACTGAGAGATTTGAATCCAGTTTCTTGAAGGCTTTTACTATGCACATCAGAAAGTCTTTTGTGTACACTCATCCATAAAATCAGTAGGCCTTTAGTTAAGGTTTTTAAGGGGCAGTGTCTCCCTTCTTATTAGAAATGGGGCTTCTATGTCTTTTCCACTCATCTTTTTTTTGAACTGATTTTCTTCTTTGCCTGGCTGTATAAAACATGCTAATTGTCTCTGAATCTCTCTGTTGCCTGTGGAGCTTCCTGTTGCTCAGCAGTACTTAAGATTTGGTTTGGGAATGACATAGCATGTTGCCATGCAAAACCAAAATTTGGGTAACATTTTGGAAAGCCTGTCTGTATTCATCCAGGTTATCAGAACACTATTCTAGGTCCCAATCTATCTATTTAAAGTCTTGTAATAAAAAGAGAACTAGGAATTTAGAGGCACCATATTTTTGGGGGCATTTTCTTAAGCGGGTAGCAGTTTAATGGAGGGTTGGTTGGGAGAACTGAAGAAGCTGAGGATAATAAAGTGACAGAGGAGTCTCTGGATAGTGGATACAAGAAAAGCTGGAACATCTGGAAGTGTTTTCTGAGGATTTCTTGGGGTTTGTTTCTCTGACTTTTGAGAACTGTTCACTATAGAGACAAGTCTGATATGCTCAGAGAGCATGGTCAACATCACAATGCTTACAAATATCTAGGTTGTCTGCAAAACAAACAAAGTATCTCAGACAATTTTCCTTCCACTTGCAGAAAATATCTAGATGTTGGATAGCATTGAGAGAGAAAAATTAGGTAGATAGGATGGATTCTTGATAAAACTACTTTAAACAAAGAAACAGACCAAAATATCAGGCTGGAGGCAGATTTTTTTCAAAACTGCACAAACCTGCAGTCACTCAATACAGTAAGAAAGCCTAACAAGTAAACTCTTTTGTATTTTTTGTTGCCTAAAATATGTCAACAGATACTCTGATAAAAGAAGATTCTGCATGAAAATATTTTTTTCTTTAAATAACGCACATTCTTCTAGAAAATGGTCTCTATTCCTTTCACACAAGGGGCTTCAGTGTGCTCCAATGAGTGTTTTTTTCTCCTTCTCCTCCTCCTCCTCCTTCTTCTTCCTCTTCTTCTTTTCTTCTTCTTCTCCTTCTCCTTCCCCTCCTCTTCTTCTGCTCCTCTTCTTCTTCTTCTTTCCTCTTCTTCTTCTTCTTCTTCTTCTTCTTCTTCTTCTTCTTCTTCTTCTTCTTCTTCTTCTTCTTCTTCTTCCTCCTCCTCCTCCTCCTCCTCCTCCTCCTCCTCCTCTTCCTCTTCCTCTTCTTCCTCTTCTTCCTCCTCCTCTTCCACTTCTTCATCTTCATCTCTTTCTTCTGGATATGTTTTCCACTGAGTTCAGCCACAATAAATTTTTACTTAACCTACCTTTCAGTCCTGGGTCAAGGTTCTGAGCCACATGAACTAGTAATTTTTCAAGACTAGTAAGCACACTCTTTTTCTTAATTCATATAAACAGCAGAACCTGCCTCATAGTGAGAAACTCATTCTGTCTCCTATCTGTGCTGTGAACAGCCATTTTTTTCCTTGTTAAGCTTTCAATCTGACTTTACTACAATGAAGAAAAAAAAATCTGATGATACCTCTCAGTAGCAGAATGATATATATATATATATATATATATATATATATAAATATATATATATATATATATATATATGTACAGCCACATGACTGCAAAAGTGTTCATCAGAACACACTGAAGCCCACTGGGTAAAAGTAAGAGAAACTATTTTCTGGAACAGAAGGGTTTTTATGCAGAATCTTCTTCATCATTTGTCAGATTATCTGTAGGCAAGTTTTAGGCCAAAAAAAAAAAAATACAAAAACATTTCTTTGATAGACTTTGTTCCTTTATATGAGTGTACTACAGGTTCATGCAGGTTTTTTTAAATCTGCATGTAGCCTGGTATTTCAGTCTGTTTCTTTGCTTAAAGCAGTTTTAGCAAGAATCCATCCTATCTACCTAACATTTCTCTCTCAATACTATCCAACATCCACATATTTTCTGCAAGTGAGAAGGCAAATTGTCTCAGGTACCATATGTGCCATCTTTCTTTGTCCTGCAAACAACCCAGATATTTGTAAGCATTGTAATGTTGACCATGCCTTCTTAGCACATCATACTTGTCTATAGTGAACAACTTTCAAAAGTCAGAGAACCAAACCCCCGGGAAACCCTCAGAAGAAAATTCCAGAATTTCTAGCTTTTCTTGTGTCCCCCATACAGAGACTTCTCTAGTCACTTTATCATCCTCAGCTTCTTCAATTCTCCCAAACAACCCTCCATTCAATGGCCACCTGTAAAGAAAATGCCCAAAAAACATGGCGCCTCTAAATTCCTCGTTCTCTTTTACAAAACAAATATTTAAACAAATAGATTGGGACCTTAAAAGTATTCTGATAATGTGGAGGAATATAGAGAGGCTTTCCAATATGTTACCCAAATTTTGATTTTGCATGGCAACGTTATGTCATTCCTAAACCAAATCTTAAGTACTGCTGAAGAGTAGGAAGTGCCACAGGCAACAGAGAGATTCAGAGACAAATAGCGTGTTTCACATGGCCAGGCAAAGAAGAAAACCAGTCCAAAAAAAAAAAAAAAGAGTGGAAAAGAGATCAAAGCCCCATTTTCAATTTATATATATTTGGTATATGGTCTGAGAAAGCAATATATTAGAAAAGTGAGTAGGAGTATAGAGGCACTTCTTCAAATTCTTCACTTTACTTTTATTTCTGAGAATTTTGTCCTAAGTTTTCTCTTCTTTTTGTACTCAAGAGCAAACAACACTGAGCCAATGTCAGCCAGTTCAAATCAAGAGGATGGCTTCCAGCCTTATAAAATTCAGGTGACAGACTGAATAGAGAGAACTTTGACAACCCCCCAACATCCTCAGTTGATGAAAATGTTGCCTCTGTTCTAAATCATTTTTCTTCACAAAACAGCTTATCCATGCCGAGAGACTTAGAAGCAGTCTTGAGGCAATTGAAAAGTTTCTGGCCAAGGCTACACCTCAGTGTTATCTAAAGCCTTCTGAACTAAGGCCAGTCAATGACAGTCCATCAGGGTGTTGGCATCAGGAATTCCAGAATTTTCTATTTAATTTTCTTGATTCTTTGGTTATGGCAATCAAGTCTCTTATTTCTTCTTTGTATGCAATGTTGCAACCCGGAGATATAAACTTACTGGGTGAATTCAGTTGGTGATTTAGTAATCAGGAATATTAGTCGAATATTGCTGTTTTCGTAGTGTCTTGGAAACAAATGAAATTCAAGATTTTAGTCTAAACTTTAACCTGGTAAAAACCTTTTTGGCAACCAATGGTAGACCTTAATAACACTGTAAAAATATTTATCTTACNTGTTTTTTTTTTTTTTTTCCTCCTTCTTCACTATCCTATTAATCTAAGAGGCATACTGTAGGGAATATTTATCGAGCTCTAACCCTCCTTTTCTAACTTTTGAGAGAAAGTGTTTGGATTCAGAGGTTTCATCTAATATTTCAGATTATACAGCGCCACCTGGTACGATGGGATTTTTTTCTCTGTGTAGGACCTTGTCAGCCCTTTGCCTAAAACGTGTAGTTTCCAATTTTCTCTTCCTCCCATGTCTCGCTAATAATTACAAGACCCTTATGTCCCATCTGTAAGCAGAAAATCTCCGTTTTCAACAGGGAAAGAGAAGCTGCCCTTGAGAGACAAATTCTAACCTCAGGGCTGATGTTTTTATAAAAGAAGGAAAGGCATTGTATCTTTTTTATTTTTTCAGGCACTGGTTCTGCAGCCAGCTACATTGATATCTAAACAAGAAGACAATATTATGTTTGAAATTCAATCTGTCTTATTTGCATGGATGTCGATGCTTTACTAGGACTATAGTAAGGCAAGACAGGGATAATATAAAGACTCAAACTCTATTAAAAGACTCTTGCTTCAATCTAACTACTGCATTATCTCTCTCAGGCTTCCTAGGTACCTGGAAGTTTTTTGGGTTGAAAGGGTTTAGAAGATAAACTAGGAATCACCAGTGGAGAGCTACGGTCTTACACAGGTAAGCAGGACAACTGCTGCCAGATTGCTGCCTTGAAAACATAGGTGAAGCTTATGCTGGCATTCCTAAGGGGCACCTATGTTGGTAACCTGACACAAAGAAGTTGGGAGGTAAGAAATAATGAGGAAGACACTTTGTATCTTTTTCCTCACCCAGGGTCAATTTGACAAAAAATAAAAATAAATAAGGGACATTTTATCTTTCTTATTTTCATCAGGTAACGAACTATCTTCAGTCTGCACTTTTCTCCAGTGCATTCTGAAACACTGGAATGTCTTTGCCCTCAAGACTGAAAAAAAAAAAAAATGGCTCATATTATGCTGCACAAAGGCATGGAAATTACACCATCTCTGAGACATAAACACCTGGTCTTCTAAGATTAAAGTTTATTTTAATAGTAGCATCTAATTATTAGAATTTTTCTTCTGATGAAAGAGCCATTAGTGTGCATTTCTTATGTACAAGCTTTCTTTACCTTGGGGGATAAACCATACCTTTGTAAGCATTGTCAATTTGATTCTTGCCTTTTAGCTGTCATGTCTTGCAAGCCTATACAAGATAATTTCCCAAAATCAGAGAGACAAACCCCTGGGTAGCCCTTAAATGCAACTTCTAAATGCCCTACCTGCTCTTCTTTTACAGGATTTCCAATAGCCCTATCATCAGTTTCTCTCCCTATGCCACCCAACAAACCCCTACCTTCACTGTAGACCCTGCAGAAAATTCCAAATAAATGTGGAACTATGAAATTTCAGGTTTCCTTTTTATTGCATGGTTTTTAAAAAATAAAGGTACATCTAATCAAGTTCTCTCATTACTCTGCTAGATACATAGAGGCATTCCAAAATATAATAGAGGTGCTTCATTTTGTGGAAAAGATGCTACATTACTCTTAAACCCAATTCTATACTGTCAGAAAATTAGGCCGCTTTTCAGGCAACAGAAAGATTTAAAGAAGAATAATGTATTTATACTAGAGCCAGTCTAAAAGTATTAAGGGAAAAAATCTGGAAAAAGGGAGGTGAAAGACAAAAGTAAGTGAAACAGATGACAGAATCTTTATTCCCAACAGGAAGAAAGATATTACTCTTTGAAACCTTAGTTGTAATCCCAGTCACTTCATAGAGAGGTAGGGGGAAAAAAACCTCATATGTGTATTGAAATGCATATAAACAAGGCTAGATCCTTAATTACTCTAAGCTATACATAACACATTTAAATCTTATGAAAATCTCTCAGAAAGACTAAGAGAGGCTTGTGTAAAACACAACTTACATTTTCTGATTCAGCTGAGAGTGAGTAAATCTTAAGAAAGAAGTTTGTCTTTTAGGTAATCCCTAATAAGAAGAAAAAAAAAAAAAAAAGAAAGAAAAGGTGTTAAGCAGGTCATATGTCCAGATAATATTGTAGTTTTCCAATACAGCAAGACTTAACAGTCTTTTTTTGTTTTAGATAACACTCAGAGCTTGCATATATACATGTATATATACAAACATACAAACAGATTATATATAACACACACATATGTATGTCTGCATAGG
>NW_016803221.1:21974-29601 GCF_001698545.2 Rhinopithecus bieti | reverse complement strand
TAGGTGTATATATATACACACATATATGTATGTGTGTGTATATACGTGTGTATATATACTGTCATTACCACTGGAAAGTTTTACCCCAAAGCATGCTCACCCAGTCTATGCTATGACAGCATTTTGTAGGACAGCCCTTAAAGGAGACTCAGAATGTATTACCTACCACCTACATCATTCATTATATGGATATTCTTTTGGCTCCTCCATTGGAAAAGTTATTACACCAGTTGTTCAGAGAAGCAAAACAGAGGGAAATCTCAAAATAGCTCAAGAAAAGGTAGAAATAACCTCCCCACACTAATACTTAGTTACTATTACTATTGAAATAAATGTTCGACCTGAGAAAGTAGTCCTCCGTAGAGAGACATTGCAAATCTTGAATGATGTTCAACAACTATTAGGCGATATAAATTGGTTGCGCCCAGTGCTAGGTATTGCTAGTTATCAACTCAAACACTTAGACCCTCCATGGAGATTCTTCATTAGATTCTCCTCAGCAACTTACTAAGGAGACAGAAGCTGAGTTACAGCTTGTAGAGCAGATGCTTCAGCAAACACATACCTCCTGGCTACAGCCACAAAAGCCTTTGGTTCTCTTTGTTCTTTCTAATCCCCATTCTCTGACAGGACTTTTAGGCCAGTTCATAGAAAAATCTGTAATTGTAGTAGAATGGCTTTTTAAATAAATTCAGTCAGAGAGTAAAATCTCTGCAAGTTTATCTCTCTTTAATTACTCACCTTATAACAATGGGTATGCATAGATAAAAAATGCTTAAGAGAGATGAGGCAGACAAAATTATTCTTCCCCTTTTAGTGCCAGTCTAAAAATATGAGGAAAAAATTGGATTCCCAACAACAGGCTGCAACCTGGGAAATGTTGACTGCACGGCAAATTGCTCCTGAAGATTTTGTAGGAATAATAGATAAACACTATCTATCAGACAATATTTTGCCATATTAAAAGTTCAGACTTTCATCTTCCCTGTGGTTACTCATCACAAGTCCCCTTCAGGCAGCCAGACCTATTTTACTGATGGCTTTTCCAAAGGTCGTACAGCTACTCATGTTCCTAGGCATGCTCAAACAATTAAAAACCCCCAGTTTCAACTCAACACTCAGAAATAATGGCAGTTATTCAGGTTTTATAGCTCACTGCTTCATCTCCCTAAAACACTGTCTATGATTCAGCCTGTGTTGTAAATTCAGCCTGTGTTGTAAATGTAAATTGGCACTGCTAGTATTAAAAGCCCCCTAGAACCAGAGCTGTTTAACTTGTTTCTAAGACTTCAACAAGCTGTTTGCTCTTGTGCTGCTCGTTTTTATATTTCTCATATTTGCTCTCCCACAAAACTCCCTACACCACTATTTCTAGGTAATAATAGAGCAGACAAATTGATTGGTTCTGTGTTTCAACAAGTTCAAGCTTCTCATGCATTACTGCATCAAAACCCCTCTGCTTTTACTCATATGTTTCATTTGTCACCCAGCCAGGCTCCAGCCTGTACAAGTCTGTCCTACTTGCCAGCATGTCACTGGAATCATACCCATAGGAGGCTGTAATCCAGGAGGTTTAGCTTCAAATGAAATCTGACAGATGGATGTTATTCATAAAGCTGCCATTGGCAAGCTCTCCTTTGTTCATGTGACTATAGACACTTATTCTCATAAGCTGCATGCTACATGTAAACCAGGTCAGACAGCTGGTCATGTATAATAGCATTATCTGTCATCATTTGCTCATATGGGGGTTCCTAAACAATTAGAAACTGACTTACGTTAGTCATGTTTTTTAAACCTTTTTACAGCTATGGTCAATCACTCATAAAACAAGAATTTCTTACAACTTTCAAGGACAAGGAATTATAGAGTGGGCAAATCAAACACTACAACATGTGCTGGAAAAACAGAAAGGCAAAATAGGAGACCAGTTACCACCTCAAACAAAATTACATTTACTTTTACTTTAATATTTTAAATTTACTTATTTTCTTTAAATTTTTTCACTTCTGGCACAGATAGTAAGACTGCAGCAAAATGACATTAGTAAATATTAGAGGGACAAAGGGAAGTATACCCAAATGTATTATGAAAATCCCCCTAAGAAGGACGATGGAAAGTCTCAGTAGATATACTGATGTAAGGACATGGGCATGCTTATGATTTTACAGGAGATGGATAAACTGTGTGGTTCCCCCAAGGTGTTTGTAACCATGGAAAGGAAGACTGGAGAGAGCCATGGATCCCAACTATGGATCCGGCTCCTCCATTACAAGCCATTAGTCAGCTGAAACCAGTGGAGCACCAGGGTCAGGTAAAAATCCCTGCATTCATGCTTACGGCCATGATACATGTAACATCCTGTGCAGTATGTTTTCCCTGTGTGAGACAAAAACATATTGGGCATATGTTCCCAATCCCCCAGTATCATGGCCTGCAATTAGGAGTGACACTCCCCATGAGATCTATCATGATCATGGAGCATGGGCGCCAGGACCCCTAACACCCTCTGACATTGAGCAATTAGACTCTCAGAACAATGATTATTATGCTGCTCCATTGGAGGGACTTCCTTTATGCGTCACCCAGGGTACATCACACAACTGCAGTGGCCTTGCAAATTAATCCCAAGCACAGTTGAGTTACCACGGAAAAATTATGTACCTATTAGACCTTAGCTCTATTAACATTACTGTTGTAGCTACTAATTAATCCCAGCCCCATCACCCAAATTGTATTGATTATATATAGAAAGGGCTGCCTTTGATAATTCTTACCCCCCTCCTTGGACCCAGTGTGTCTTAGCCCCTAGCTGGGAAAACAGTCCATGCTAATGGGAGACATTATTGGCTGGGTCCCTTTGGTCATTTAGATGGGTGAGATGAGAATCTGACCTCATGGCATGAACTTCGCTAATAGTCGTGTTGAAACTTTATCATCTCTTCACTATATCGCATTGGGAATTAAACTCCATCTGCAGCACAGCTTGCTTGGCATGGAACAGGTTTTAGCCTACCTTTGCCTCAATGGCATTATCAAGAAAAGAGACGTCCAATTCAGGAGTCGATAGGGAAGGCAGAACTCCCCTATATGAATGGCAGCATTTGTGTCAGAACACTGTTTAATTATAGTAATTGTGCTCAACACAGTTTTAATGTTACCTTTGTACAAAATATTAGTGCCTAATTTACAATCTGTGTTTTTAAAACTTATGTTTCTCTAGCAGCAGAAAAGGACCAACTCCAGGTAAACGATGCCCAATGGACTTGTGATTCCTGTCAACTGTATCATTCCCTTAATCATAACACAGTACAAACACTGAGCATATACACCCTAGTAATTCTAGGCACAGTCCTCGACTATGGATTCCCGGAAATCTGTCTGAGCCTTGGGTGGCCACCTCTGGTTTACAATTTGTAAACCTTTTTCTTACTCAGCTTACTCATTGTGCTTGTAGGGCCTTAGGCATGACAATTTTTGTAAAAGCCTCCTTAGGTACATTAATAACCTCTGTTGTGATGTCCTTAGTAGCAATGCATAGCTCCATTNTAGGCTTGTTGGCATGCACATGCAATCCAAGCTACTCAGGAAGCTAAAGTAGAAGGATCCCTTGAACCCAGGAGACAGAAGTTTCAGTGGGCCAAAAATATGCCTTTGCACCCCAGCCTGGGCGACAGGGTGAGACTCCATCTCAAAAAAAGCTAAAACAAAAAAAGTAAAAAAAAAAAAAAAAAAAAAAAAAAGATCTGGTTAAGAGGACCAAAAAACAAGCCACAGGCTGAGAAAAATTTAGGAAACACATCTGAAAAGTGACTTCTATGCAAAATACACAAAGAAATAAGATGATGCAATTCGTAGGTAGAGATCTGAATAGATATTTCACCAAAAATAAAGAGGTGGAAAATCTGGTACACAAAATACTGATCTCTGAGCCTCTGTTACTTCTGCTGAAGGCTGAGGCTCCAAGCCATTTCCTGAAGAGCAACGGTGGCTGCCAGAGCGGCAGTGGCTCCAAAGATCATCCCCACCTACCCCAGCTCTACCCTTCCTTCAGGGTCCAAGGATTCCCCAGGCATTGGGCATGCTTTCCAGGAAAGAGCCAGAAGCTGGATATTTTATTTCTCAGCTTTTCTTAAAATTCTGGATGCCAACAATTATCCTTTGGTTGGAAGTTTTATTTTTATCCTAACAATCTTGAGGCACTGACAAGTTAGGAAAGATGGTTTTCAAGCTCTACTTCTCTGCATAAAGAGATAAAAGAATTGGCTTGGCCAGGCATGGTGTCAAACCTGTAATCCCAGCACTTTGGGAGGCTGAGCCAGGCGCAAGTCCTTAGGTCAGGTGTTTGAGACCATCCTGGTCAACATGGTGAAACAAGCTCTCTCATAAAATACAAAAAGTTAGCCAAGAGTGGAGGCAGGCTCCTGTAATCCCAGATACTAAGGAGGCTGAGACAGGAGAACTGCATGAAGCTGAGAGCTGAGGTTACCAGAGCTGAGATCACGCTGTTGCACTCCAGCCATGGGAACAGAGTGAGACTTTATCTCAAAAAAAAAAAAAAAAAAAAAAAATCAATTGTTTATTACTCAGTTATTTTAGAATGCTTGCCACAATGCATTACTATTTTGGTATTCTCAAGACAGAATATACAGTAACAGTAGTAAGTAAAAACCAAATAGCAAGTCATTATAAATTCATGGAATCAATTTCATCTGTCATTCTTTCTGGCTTTTATTATTTAAAATGTGTACTGCTGAAATTATCAGAAGTTTTACCTCTGATGTCTAAATGCAAAAATAAACAACAGTTAGTAAACCATTATTAAATGAATCTCTGTCTTCAAATTTGATTCTGATGCAGTGGAATGTTTTGCAAAAGATGAAAAACACATACATTTATTTATAACTGCTCTCCTGATACTGGCCAAATACTTTAAGGAATCAGGATGCCCTTCAATATTAACTAAACCAGGTAAATTCATAAAATGAAATACTATTCATCGAAATAAAATGAGTGATTTCTGAAGTCATGCAAAGCCATAGATCAGGCATACATAAAACTAAGTGATATAAGCCAGTCTGAAGAGATTATATATTGTATGGTTTCATTTCTATTACAGTATAGAGAAGAAATGTCTACGGTAAACAAACCTGCAATATACAGTGGTTTGTAGTGAGCTGAATAGGAGAATGCAACAGTGGAAAGAAGCACAAATGGGCCAGGTGAGAAGGGACTCATTCTGCTTGAGGAGATCATGCTGGTCATGAGGAAGAGCCAAGAATGTGTATACCAGCATGAATAACTAAATAGCCTTCTACTCATGACAGGAGAGGAGCGTCTTCTTTCATCACACATGGAACTATTTAGGATGATTTCTGAGGAACCTTTTGTTGTGTGTGGAAAAATATACATAAACAAATTTACCATTTCAAACATTTTTGAGTGTATATTTCAGTAGCATTAACTATGCTCACATTGTGCAACTATCACCGCCATTTCACAATCTCACCAGCAATGTACAAGGGTTCCAATTTATCCACATACTCTCAAACTTTTCCTTTAAAAAAAAAATAGATATTCCAATGGGGATAAAGTGGTAATCTCATTGTGGTTTGGATGTCCATATATTAAGTTGCTAGTGATTTTGAACATCTTTTCATGTGCTCATTGTCTGTGGATTCGTAAACGATTTCTTGGCTATATAGCTGAATGAACACAAAACAAAAGAAAAAGTAGATCAACTGAACTTCATCAAAACTGAACACTTTCTTGCTTCAAAGGAGACTGTCAGTATAGTGGAAAGAAAACCAACAACATGGGATAAAATATTTGCAAGTCATATTTATGCTATATATTCAAATCATCCATCTGGGTCTCTTCCAAGTGCACTCTCCATTTTTTCTTACTCTAAAACTTTTTTTTAGTACATACACAATTGTGTGCAACTACCACCTCTTAGTTCCAAATTATTTTAAATATCCCAAAAAGAAATACCCTACCTATTAAGGAGTAGCTACCCAATCTGTCCTCTTTCTGACACCTAGCAACCAGTAATCTGCTTTTTGCCTCTAGGGATTTACTTATTCTAAATATTTATATGAATAAAATCACACAGTAGCTTTTTGAACCAAAACAGGTTTGAAGTTTCTCCACGTTGTAGCATTAGTGTTGTAATGCTTTTCACAGCTGCATATTATGGCATTCTACAGACATGCTACCTTTTGCTTGTTATTTTTTGTTGGTCGACATTTGTTTGGATTCTTTCCACATTTTAATTATTGTGAATGATGCTATGAACATATGTATACAAGTTTTTGTTTGAATACCTGTTTTACATTTTTTGTGTATATAGCTTGGAGTGGAATTTTGTGGGTTCTATGGTAATTTTATATTTAGCTTTTGCAGAACCACCAAACTATTTTCCACAGCAGTTGCAGCATTTTATTTTCAGATTTTTCCATTCCCATTTCAACTATTATTAGCTTTTTTGTGTGTCTTTGTTTTCTGCAATTATAATGGTTATGAAGTGGTATCTTACTGTGGCTTTGACTTGCATTTCCATGAGATTAAAATAGGCAGGAGGCATAAGAGTTGGTGGAGCAAGAGGAAGGGTCAGGACAGCCATTTGGAGAGGATAGGCAAACACCAGGGGACACTGTGGCTGCAGCAGCCTCTGCCTGGTCTCAGCTCCAGCAGTAAATAGAAAAGTAAGCCCATATTTGTAGTGTGAATTTTCTCACAATTGAGCTGTTTCAGCAAGAAGAGCATGTGATTTGGGGGACTGCTCTCCCCCTGCTCTTAGGTCCCCTATAATTCAGTCTTCACTGGACACCTGCCTGGAGCCAACCTGGTCTCAGCTCCCAAAGGAGAGCCTCATCCCCTGGGAACCTGTTTCTGGGGGACCCTAACGGACACAGGCCTGGAGGGAGGAGCACAGCCTATATATGCTACAGCAAAGACTGTAAAGTACAGACGGGGACACAACATTTAGCCCAGTCATCCCAGGCCACATGAACCAGACTCACCACTCACAGGCCTCAGCCTCCCTCTGCCAGAAAGAAACTGCCACAACCATCAATCTCAACAGCCTTTCCAGGATTTAATAGGCCAAACAACTTGAAATTCTGCTGATTAAATTCTGCTGTCGTTCCCGATCTCACACAACCCCAGCACCAGAGACTGGAATCAGAGTCTGCAGGTTCCTTTCTCTTGCTCATGAGGGAGAATGTGCCAACTCACTATCCACTTGTGGCTGGTATACAGAGTGCTTGGCCACCAGCACTGAATTGTTTCTCCTTTTATCTCTAAGATTTATCAAAATGTGTCTGTGGCATAAGATGTTACCACCTTCCCTTCCTTTGGGCCTTCCAGATACTACCTCAGAATACCTGTCATTCTCAAAAACAAACTACTGTGAATTTGGTCAGCTCTGGATTGATATTTAGAAAAGCTGTGGCCGGTATATAAGAATGCTTGTGATTTTTGCACATTAATTTTGTATCTGGAGACTTTGCTGAAGTTGCTTATCAGCTTAAGGAGATTTTGGGCTGAGACAATGGGGTTTTCTAAATATACAATCATGTCATCTGCAAACAGGGACAATTTGACTTCTTCTTTTCCTAACTGG
>NW_016803221.1:17883-19261 GCF_001698545.2 Rhinopithecus bieti | reverse complement strand
AAAAAAAAAAAAAAAAAAAAAAGACTAACCCTACACCTACCCCAAACCTAAACCTAGCAGTTACATAAAACCCAAACCCTACTCCTAACAATCCATTAGTCCATAGCTGAGTTCAAGTCCTTAATATCCTTATTAATGTTCTGTCTCGTTGATTGCTGCCTGTTCTTTTCTTTGGGAGCTTCATCCCTCAGGGACACCATGAGATTCCAGTCACTGCTCTCCTGTATGAAGTGTTTTTTGGCCCCTACTGGGAGGTGTCTCCCAGTCAAGATACTCAGATGTCAGGGATCCACTTGAGAAGGCGTCTGACCATTAGCAGAGTGCAAATGCTGTGATGGGAGGTCCACTGCTCTCTTCAGAGTCAATAGGCAGAGATGTTGAAGTCTGCTGAAGCTGCATCCATGGCTGCCCCTTCCCCCAGGTGCTCTGTCCCAGGGAGATGAGAGTTTTATTATAAGCCCCTGACTGGGACTACTGACATTTTTTTTCAAAAATGTCCTACCCAGAGAATAGAAATCTGGCAGTCTGGCCACATCCGCTTTGCTGAGCTGCAGTTGGCTCCAACAAGTTCAAACTTCTCTGCAGTTTTATTTACACTGTGAAGGTAAAACAGACTACTCAAGCCTCAGCAAAGGCCAATGCCCCTCCCCCCACCAAGCTCCAGTGTTTCAGGTCGATCTCAGACTGCTGCTATGCTGGCAGAGAGAATTTCAAGCTAATGAACCTTAGTTTACTTGCCTCCATGGGGATTGGCACTCACCAAGCCAGACCACTTGGCTCCTTGGCTTCATCAGGGGAGTGAAAAGTTCTGTCTCCTTAGCATTCCAGACACCACTGGGGTATGAAAACAAAACAAAACAATAACAACAACAAAAGACAAAAACAAAACAAAACAAAAAAAACCAAAAAACAAAACCACTCCTGTAGCTAGTTCAGTGTTTGCTCTAACAGCTGCCCAGTTTTGTGCTTGAACCCCATGACCCTCCTGGGGTAGGCACCAAAGGGAATCTCCTGGTCTGCATTAGGCTGCAAAGACCATGAGAGAAGCTCATATCGGGAATGGGGTTCCTGGTTTCTCAGGCTAAGTCTCTCACAGCTTCCCTTAGAGTTGAGCTAAAGATTATTGTGAAGCTCAATCCCTTGGGCTTCCTGGGTGAGGTGATGCCCCACCCTGCTTCAGTTCATACTTCATGTGCTGCACCCACTCTCCAACCAGTCCCAATGAGAAGAGCAGTGTACTTCAGCTGGAATGCAGGAATCACTCACCTTCTGCATTGATCTCTCTGGGAGCTGCGGTCTGGAGCTGTTTCTATTCAGCCATCTTGCCAGCAATTATTCCCCCCACCTTGCTTTTTTTTTTTTTTTTTTTTTTTTTTTT
>NW_016803221.1:5917-14233 GCF_001698545.2 Rhinopithecus bieti | reverse complement strand
AAAAAAAAAAAAAAAAAAGGGAACATTTTGTGTAGAGCTTTTCTTTGCTTAGTATACGATATCTCATATCTGAATAAGACACACAAAGTTCTCACATAAGTTGAACTTGCAAAAATAAACTTCATATTTAAAACGTTTTAAGTGCCTAAAGTTCCAGCTTCATCTTCAGACAGCAAGCACAATAGTTACTGAAGGTAACTTTAACTGCATCCTGTGACTGTGCTTAAAGGAGTCTGCCAGCTTTTACTTTTGCAGCACTATAAAGTCATCATTCAAATGTAAGTTTTCCTTTTTAAATTTCAGGTTGAGTCAGCATCTGTCAAAGCACACTCTTTCACAATAACAAACATATGCTGAATGAAAGTGTTCAAGAGATGAGTGACTATTTACAACTAAAAGACGAGAAACTGGAAGAGAACAGAAAAGAAAACATGTATCTCCTAAACCGTATGTCCACCTCCATGTTCAAACAATTCTCCTGCCTCTGCTTCCCAAGGAGTGCAGACTACAGGAACGCACCCGACACCCAGCTAATTTTTGTATACTTAATAGAGACAGGGTTTCACCATGTTTGCCAGGCTGGTCTCAATCTTTTGATCAAAATTATCTACTAGCCTCAGCCTCACAAATTGTTGGGATTACAGGCATAATCCACTGTGCATGGTTTGCATGTTTTAGTGATTCATACTAGGTCAGCATTATAAAACTATGTTTTGTACTTGTAAGGGGAAGCTTTAATTGGAAAGATTTATAAAATTATGACTTCTACATTAAACTCTGCTAACCTTCCTCTAGGTGGTATCAAGGGATTTTTTTGTCCCTGCCTGCTAATTGGGTTTGGCCAGTGGGGACACCAGCCTCCACATACAGTGGCCCTAGACTAGCTGCTGCCCCTCCAGGCCAAGTGAGGTCATAGTGCCTGTGATGACATCTTTCAAGTGCTCTGCACCATCTCCCTCTCTCCAGTGCTGAGAATTTCTCGCTCCTCTAATTCTCCATTCCCAAGGAGTGCTAAGAGTGTGGTCCTGTTACCATCCTAGAGAACTCTGCCCATCCTTCATGGGTACCCTGAATAAGTCACTCTTTATTAAAAAGTTCTTAGAAGACTTTCACTGTGGGGCCCATCTGCCTTCTGCCTGGATCCCAACTGCTACTGACAGATGCACAGATTATATTGAATCTTGAGTCTGTCATGAAAAGGTAGGCCAGATAGCTCTTTTTCCTCCAGCAAATCATTTGTCTTGTTTTAAAATATGGTTTAGAATTTCCAACAAATATAGATGGGCCATGCTAACTCATTGTTGTATTTTTCTTGCCATCTGTGTACTTTTCAGTCCTTTAAAGATATATGAGTTTGAGCATGTTTTTCTTCGCTTGCCATCTGTGTATTTTCATTGGTGAGTTCAGCGCTTTACACATTGTTAATTGGGTAGTCTATCTTATGGTTTATTGTTGAGTTTCAAGATTTGTGTATTTTCAGTGCACGTTCTTTCTTAGATCTGTATTTTGCAGATATTTCTTTTCAGTCTGTTGCTTATCTTTCTATTTCCTGAACAAGATTTTACTCAGAGTATAAGCTTCTAATATGAGAAAGCTTAAATTATTAACTACTTTTTCTTGAGATTGAGTCCCATTCTGACATTCAACATGGAGTGCACTAGTGTGATCTTGGCTAAATGCAATCATCACCTCCCAGGTTCAAGCAATTCTTGTCTCTCCACCTCCCAAGAAGCTGGGGTTATAGCCATGGCCCACCACACCAAGCAGATTATGTATTTCTTTTTTTACTTTCTTTCTTTTTTATTTTTTAAGATGGAGTCTCATTCTGTTGCCCAGGCTTGAGTGTAATGATGCAAACTGGGCTCACTGCAACCACTGCCTTTGGTTTCAAGTGATTTTTCCTGCTTCAACCTCCTGGGTAGCTGGGATGACAGACACCTGCTACCATGCCCAGCTATTATTTGTAGTTTTAGTAGCGGTGAGGTTTCACCATTTTGGCTAGGCTGGCCTCAGATATTTTACCTCAAGTGATCTGCCCATGATAGTCTCCCAGTGTGCTGAGATTACAGGCCTGGGCCACAGTATCCTGCTGTATTTTTTGTAGATACAGGGTTTTTCCATATTGCCCAAGGTAGTCTGAGCTCAAATAATCCTCTCATGTTGACCTCCCGAAGTGCTGGCATTACAAGTGGGAGCCGCCATACCTGGACATTTTTGCCTTACCTTTTATATTTAAAACAAATCTATATTGCTATGATGAATGATTGTTGTTAGGTTCTTCATTGCCTCTGAAAAATGGGGTGATAATCTTAGAAAGACTTGCTTCTTGGGATGTGGTCCATAAAAGTTCCTCTGTCCCCAACTGTAGGGCAGAAGTCAATTTTTATTACTGTAGTTTGGGTCTTATTGCAGAGATTCAGATACCTGTTTCATGAATATGTTTGCTCTTGCTTCTCTAGTTCTTTTCATTTAAAAGTAGAATTTGTTTATAGAATAACCTCAAGAAACCTTTGCAACTTCTGTGTAATGGAATATTAATGATAAATTATGAGGAAGGCAATAATAACAGACCAAATAAATGCCCAGAGCACCTGAGTTGAGTCATTTCCTCATGACATATTAACAGCAAATATTAACTGAGTGTTTTTTGTGTCAGGTGCTTTCGAATCCACTGAAAAGTTACCACATGGGCATCATGTCTTAGTGTGGAGGAACTGAAATACCGGATACATGTTCACTGACAAATAGTCTGACCACTAAGTATAATTTCCACATTGTGAGATATCTTTGGGGCATATGAGTGAGGTAGAGGAAAAGGTAATTAAAAGTGATTATAATTCAAACTTTACAGCTTATCTACTATGCAACCTGAGCAAGTCACAATGTGCTCTGAAATTTAAAACAAATCACAGCCCTTGATAAATATTTAAGAGGCCTTGAGTAAGAAAAACAGAGGATGTGATTTTCTATACCTTATCTTGTAAAAACTACCCTACCTCAAATGTAGCAATGTATTAGCTATTGATAAACACATGTATTTTTTTCAGACACTAAACTTTGCATAAGATGTTAATCATAGACTACTTCCTTAGTTTTTATTATATTTCTAGTAATGTAATTCCAACATATTACTTCCTCAAACGTGCCAAACAATTACTGCAGAAGTCTGTTTTTCAGCTCTCCCTCAAGCTCCTTAAGACACTTTGTATTCTGCTCCCATCTTCTAAGTCCTCACTAATGCTTTTTGTTTTTTTTTTCCTGGAGTTTCTGGGTTCTGAAATTAGCGAAAACATAAAGTAAATAAACTATAATAGCTGAGTTAACAAATTTAGGAAAAACATCTTGTGACATGGTTTTAGTTCAATAGACTAAAATTGCTACATGACAATTACTACTGGGAAGTAGAAGAAAATAGCTAGAAGTTCTTGGTATATTTTTTGAACTGACCTACTTACACTGTGTTAAAACTAGCAGAAGTCAGGGGCTGTGGCATATGACTGAGAAGGGTGGCAGACTCCCTGACTGTGGGGAGTGGGAGAGTCTCAAGATAGAAGTGGTTTCTCAAAAAAGAAGAGAACTAACACTTAAACAATAGTTAAAGGTGATAAATGGCCCAAATCAATTCTAAGATGAAAGAATAATACTATTAGTTACAAAGTAATGAAAGTGCACTTATGGCCTGGGAGCTGTAGCTCATGCCTGTATTCTCAACATTTTCGGAGGCCAAGGCAGGTGGATCACCGCAGGATAAGAGTTCAAAACCAGTCTGGCCAACATGGTTAAACTGCATCTCTACTAAAAATACAAAGTTAGATAGGCACGGTTTCACATGCCTGTAATCCCAGCTACACAAGAGGCTGAGGAAGGAGAATCCCTTGAACCCGGGAGGCAGAGTTTGCAGAGAGCTGAGATTGTGCCATTACACTCCAGCCTGGGTAACAAGAGCAAAACTCCATCTCAAAAAAAAAAAAAAAAAGTGTACTTATGTATTTCAATCTTCTATAATGCTGTCTATAACTCTGGGATTTAATTAATTATCTCACATATTTAAGGTACAATATTCGTTTTTCTTGCTTAATATTCTACCAGCTTTAGCCAAGTGTGGTGACCTTCCATTATAATCCCTGCTTTGTAGAACACTGAGGCAGAAGAGTCACTTGAACTCTAGAGTTTCAGACCAGCCCAGACCATAGCAAGACCTTGCCTTTTAAAATCAAAACACCACCACCAACAACAAAAAAAATTCTACAAAACAAAAAACTATTGATTGAATGCTGATAACGTACCAAAAGAGACGGTAACAGATAGATGTGTCATTCAAGGCTTCCAAATACTTAAGAATAAAATGGTCTTCATAGTGAGTCTTCAAATCACCCACTGCACCAGTTCCCAAGCTGGGCAGGTGGATTCACAGGTAATAAGAAGTCCTCAGTGTATTTTGTGAACTGACCTAGTTACACTATGTTGAACATAGCAGAAGCAGGGGGCTGTGGCATATGACAGAGAAGAGTGTAGAAGTACTGCAAAACACTGACTAGTCTAAGAACAGTGAAAGGCTCCAGGCATTAGCTCCCTCTGCTGGTGATACGGAAAGCTATGGAGAGGTAAACTGCAATGATTTAGTATGTATACTGAGAGAAGGGGAGCAGAGAAAATGGAGGTAAAAAAACTAATGCACTCCTTCTGGCCAAATATGATTTCTCTTTTTTCATCTCTCTTGATTAATTTACCTTTTCATTATTGCCAAAAAGGGAGTAAGTGACACAGCGAGATGAAATTTAAAAATCAAGCCGATAGAAGTGAGAAAACAACATTAAATAAGATGGAGACAAATTCTTTAATGAGCTAAAATCCCTAAAGTATCTATGAGTGTCAACCAGCAGCACATTCCCAATGGAAAAGGTTTCTTGTGCAAACTATAGGCAAGTGAGTTTGCTGTCAATCCGAGGTAATACATGAAGGATGAAACATTTCTGAGCACTTAGAAAAGTGCTTGAGAAATAGTTTCATCAGTACAAGTCAAGTCAAATCACAATACCTCCTTTTTTTTTTGAGCACAGAGTTGGTAAAAGCTGCAGGTATGGATGTTTGAAATTCAGTTACAAAACTATGTGACCTGAAGGATTGAAATTAACTTTAAAACATGTGATCTGTTCCAGTATTAACAGCTTCTCCAAATTTTCTGTTTGATGTTACTGTAGCCTGGTGATAGTATCTCATTCTGCCTTTCATCTTAATGTTTAATATTTCAAAAGCACAGCCCTAGTGTCGGTTTCTCTTAACGTGTAGCTTCTAATGTTGGGTGATATCATCTTGGTAAAAAAGAATTCTACTTGGCAATAAATATTAGAATATTTAGACATAACTTACTAATTNCAGCAGCACATTCCCAATGGAAAAGGTTTCTTGTGCAAACTATAGGCAAGTGAGTTTGCTGTCAATCCGAGGTAATACATGAAGGATGAAACATTTCTGAGCACTTAGAAAAAGTGCTTGAGAAATAGTTTCATCAGTACAAGTCAAGTCAAATCACAATACCTCCTTTTTTTTTGAGCACAGAGTTGGTAAAAGCTGCAGGTATGGATGTTTGAAATTCAGTTAGAAAACTATGTGACCTGAAGGATTGAAATTAACTTTAAAACATGTGATCTGTTCAAGTATTAACAGCTTCTCCAAATTTTCTGTTTGATGTTACTGTAGCCTGGTGATAGTATCTCATTCTGCCTTTCATCTTAATGTTTAATATTTCAAAAGCACAGCCCTAGTGTCGGTTTCTCTTAACGTGTAGCTTCTAATGTTGGGTGATATCATCTTTGTAAAAAAGAATTCTACTTGGCAATAAATATTAGAATATTTACACATAACTTACTAATTCTTTTTAATCTTCTCATTCTGAATATCCAAAAAAAAATAAACATGCATACCTATAATTCAAAATCTTCAATTCTCAACTTCAGTTCTGCTTTTCTTTCTCTTGACAAATCCATGTTTTACTAAAACAAGACTTTGAGCATAAATTTTCTTGCTTCAATTTGTAAAAAAGCATTAAGTTTGGCTAGTTGTGTGGGACATGCTTCTGATCCTAGCGTTTTGGGAGGTCCGGGAAGGTAGATCATGAGGTGAAGAGTTCAAGATCAGCCCAGCCAAGATGGTAAAACCCCATCTCTACTAAAAATACAAAAGGTAGGTGTGTGTGGTGTAACCCGAGCTATGCAGGTGGTTGAGGCAGGGAACTGCTTGAACTTGACAGGCAGAATTTGCAGTGAGCTGAGATCACACCACTGCACTCCAGCCTGGGTGACGGAACAAGACTCTGTCTCAAAAATAAAACAACATTAAGTTTTGGCAAGCAAGTTAATAAAAACATAACAAATTTAAGTATATATACTGCTTCCTAAATTCCAAAAACCAAGTACAGAAATTGAGAGTAACTATTTCACCTTCAAATAATTCCAACTCAGCTGGGCATGGTGATTCACTCCTGTAATCCTAGCCATTTGGGAGAACAAAACCGACCAATCACTTGAGGTCAAAATTTTGAGACCACACTGGCCAGTACGGTGAAACCAAATCTCTACAGAAATTATAAAAATTAACTGGGTATGGTGTTGGGCACTTCTGATCCAAGCTACTTGGGAGGCTGAGGCAGGAAAATCACTTGAACCTGGGAGGCAGAGGGTGCAGTGAGCTGAGGTAGTGCCATTGCATTCCAGCCTGGCCAAGATATTAAAACTGCACCTCAAAAAAAAATCCACTTGAATGTATTCCTAAACTAGCTATTCCAGCTGCATAAATATTTACTCTCTCAGTTTCTGTTAAACTACATTTCCATATACTTTTCACATCCCTTGTGTAATATAAGCTACTTAATTAACATCTCTCAGGCCCTTATATAATTTTATTCTTTCATTTATTTTTTGAGACTGGGTTCTACTCTGTTGAGGGCAGTGTTTTGATTTTGGATAACTGCAACCTCTGCCTCCCAGACTTAAGTGATCCCCCTATCTCAGCCTTATGAGTAGCTGAGACTACAAATACACAACACCAAGTTCAGCTTAGTTTTTTTGTAGAGATACGGTTCTGCTGTGTTGACCAGGCTGGTATTGAACCTCTAGTTTCAAATGAGATCACCATCTCAGCTTCTCAAAGTGCTAAAACTACAAGCATGAGCCACCACACCTGTCCCCCTTAACTAAAATCTGGTAAGTTCTTCAGGAAAATAATAAATCAAATGTACATTCAGAAATAAAACTCCAAAAGAATAAAATCCCCATGGTTTTTAGTTGTGCTGTCTGAATGTTTCAGTTCATGAGTTATTGTGAGTCATATGATGATTTCTGCTGCCTTTTCTGTTAGTTCCAAGAAGACCCTGACAATCAACTTTTATCCAATAACCTTTTATGCATGCACCAAAAGTGTCAAGAAAGAGTGGAGAAAGGTAATGTAGTCGACTGAGAGAAAAAACATTTTGCAGAAAACAAGATTTATAAAGCAGAAAAACAGAAATGTCTTTTGAATGTATGTCAGAAAAAATGGGCAGAAAAATATAAATGTCTTTTGAATGTATGTCAGGAAAAATGGGCTTAAATGATTCATAAACTTGTTAGATGCTCTCTTGTGATAAAAGCATATCCAGGTACCATGCTGCAGTCTGAGAGAGCTGAGCTTCAGATGTCAAGGCCGGAAAGTTTTTTGTTTTTTCTTCTCATCTCACCAGTGCACAAACACGTAACAGTCTCTACTTATCTAAGGTAATACTGGGGATCTCTTTTGTATGCTTTAGAAGAATAAAGATTGCAGAATGATTTAGAAGACTGAAGAGTCCTGAGGTTGAAGAAAAAGTTTAATAAGCAAAAGAAAAACACACGATGCCAGCAGAGATGTGATCAAAGTGGTCTAACCGATCTGAAATGTGGGTTTAGGGACTTTGTGTGCTGTGAGCAGTGAGAAATTGACTTATTCTGTGGGCTGTCTTAAAAAACAAGTGACTTAGTTGGGCCTGGGGCCTCAGATCCCAGCCCAATCAGAAAGCTTTGCCTGAGACCTTGGACCAGTACCTGCTAGTGATTCAACTGAATATACATAGTGGCTACTCAGCTTAGCCAACAAACTTTCAGGAGCTGAAGTGAAACCATGGCCTAGAATTTTGTCCCGAACTAATCTGAAGCTGAAGTAATGATTCATAGAGGTGGGAATCACAATCCAAGAAGAAAAGAAAAGTGTTCCCTGGAAGGCACTTTCTCCCTCTCTCCCAGCCTGTGTATCTTCACAAAAGGAAAAGAAACATTTTTGGAAGCCCACGGATTATAAAATGGA
>NW_016803221.1:0-1842 GCF_001698545.2 Rhinopithecus bieti | reverse complement strand
TCAAAGTTTCCTCATAAAGAAGTTTCATCAAAGCCAAATAGGAAGCCTATATAAGAATAATTATTTGGCCTGCAGGTTATGCCAATAATTAGTTTAACTCTTAAATTATAGACTACTTTGCAATCAACTCAGCCAATTAAATTTGTTTTTTATGGAAATGAACAAGGTAAAGAGAAAAGCTAATTTCAAAACTTACATGGGCCATTATCTTCTAATCTCATTAGTTGTCTTTAGAATTTGCCTATGATTTAGACTATTCCTGTTAATTCCTGTGAGCCAAACAGAAATCTCCAGTGCAGCTAAGTAGAAAACATAATAAAGATTAATATTTTAAAGTATGTGACAATATCTTTGTTCTGGACAATTATTCTACACATCTTGCCAAGTAATAAGAGTACATTTTGGACTCATAGTCAGAGGATGTTTGTGTTTGTGGGGATCAGAAAAAGGAAGCTAATCAAAGCCAAGCCCCATGTACCCACAACTTCTCTGGCATAACTCTAGCCCTCAGTTATCAGGACATGTCAGCAGCCTCAGAATTGGTAAGCTGTTTATTTCCTCAGCTCATCTCATTTTAACACATACATTTTGATAACCCCAAATTTTTTCTTCTCACTTAGAGGAAATCAAACTGCAAATGGTACTGCAAATGAAACCACTTGCAAAAACACCGTGTTTCTGGGAAACGTTATCCTCCCCTCAGGCGGAGCTCCAGCTGCTGTATTTCCTTGCACTTCCCCTCTCCCTAGCAGGATGTAACTAGAAAGATCAATTCTTGCTCATGGCTGCTAGTTAAGCAGTTAGGGTTGGTCTCTCCATAGCAGCAGAGAAAAGTTAGGTAGTTTGGGGGTCCTTGGTATAACTTCTAGAAACAAAGGTAGAGCTTACAAAAAATGGACTATAGACACATATCAGTAAACTTGCACAAACCTTCACCGCACTCATATGAAGAAACGTAGTGTGACATACACAGATCTTTGTGCTTTGTGCACAAAGATATGCTCGAAAAGAAACTGATTGAAAAACAGGAACAGCATGGAAACATGCTCGTTTTTGGTATAAGCAATGGACTTCCAAAAAATACTCGCTTTTTTCGGGTGAGGGAAATACACGGCAGGTGACAATGAGTTTTCGTGGTCACTTTTCTGTACACGCTTTGGAATCAGAATTTTCATCTAATATTTCAGATTCTACAGAACCACCTAATAAAATGGGATTTTCCTCAGTGTAGCACCTTGTCAGCTCTTTGCCTAAAACATCTAGTTTCCAACTTTCTCTTCCATGTCTCGTTAATAGTTGTAAGACACGATGTCCCATCTGTAAGCTGAAAATCTCCACTTTCAACATTCAAAGAAATCTGATCTTGAGAGACAAATTCGAACCTCAGGGCTGATGTTTTTATAAAAGCAGGAAAGGCATTCAAAATTTTTTCATTTTTGTTTTTTGAGGCACCTATTCTGTATCCAACGATATTAATATCTACACAAGAAGAGGATGTTATGTTTCAAATTCAATACGTTTTATTCACAGTGATGCCACTGTTTTGTTAGGACTATAGTAAAGGAAGCCAGGGATAGTATAAAGATTCAAACTCTATTATAAAGACTCTTGCTTGAATCCTACTACTATATAGTCTCTCTTAGGCTTTCCAGGCACCTGTAAGTTTTTTGGGTTGAATGGGCTTTGAAGACAATTAGGGAATCACCAGTGGAGAGTTAGGGACTTACATAGACAAACAGGATTATTCCTGCCAGTTAGCTTCCCAGAAACATAGATGGACTTATGATGGCATCCCTGACGGGCCTCTGTATTTCTCACCTGACACAAAGGAGTTGGGAGATA
>NW_016803219.1:0-2441 GCF_001698545.2 Rhinopithecus bieti | reverse complement strand
CGAATTCACACATCACAAAGAACTTTCTCAGGAAGCTTCTTTCTAGTTTTATCTGAAAATAATTTCTTTGTCACTATAGGGTTCAAAGTGATCCAAAATATCCCTTCTCAGATTCCCCAAAACGAGCTACCAAATTGACCTACGAAAGTAATCTTTTAACTCTGTGAGATGAATTAACATATCATAAAGCAATTTTTGAGAAAGCTTCTTTCTGTTTTTTATATGATTGTATTTCCTTTGTCACCGTAAGTTTCAATGCCCTCCGAAGTATCCCTTTGCAGATTCCACAAATACATTGTTAGCAAACTGCTCAATGAAAAGAACGGTGTAACTCTGTGAGATGAATTCAAACATCACAAAGCAGTTTCTCAGAAAGCTTCCTTCTAATTTTTATCTGAGGATATTTCCTTTATCACCATTGGCCTCAATGCATTCCAAATATCCCTTTTCAGATTGCACAAAAACACTGTTTGCAAACTGCTCCTTGAAAAAAAATGGTGCACTCTGTGTGATTAATTCACACAGCACAACGCAGTTACTCATAAAGTTTTTTTCTAGTTTTTATCTGAGGATATTTCCTTTGTCAAAATAGACTTCAATGCACTCCCCCAATATCCTGTTGCAGATTAAACAAAAGCAGTGTAATCAAACTGCTCAATGAACAGATCCTTGTAAATGTCTGAGATGAATTCACACATCACAAGCAGTTTCTCAGAAAGCTTCTTTCTAGTTTTTATCTGAGGATATTTCATTTTTCACCATAGGCCTCAATGCAATCCCAAATATCCCATGGAAGATTCCAAGAAAACAATTTATGCAAACTGTTCCATAAAAAGATAGGTTAAATGCTGTGAGATGAAATAACATATCACAAAGTCCTTTCTCAGAAAGCTTTATTCTGGTTTTCATCTGACGATATTTTCTTTTTCACCATACACTTCAGTGTGATCCAAAATATCTCTTCTCAGATTCCCCAAAACCAGTGTTAGCGAACTGCTCCAAAAAGGATCGTGTAACTCTGTGATATGAATTCACAAATCAAAAGGCAGTTTCTCAGAAACTGACTTTCTATTTATTGTCTGAGAATATTTCCTTTATCAACATAAGCTTCAGTGTGCTCAGAAATATCCCATTGCAGATTCCACGAAAACAGTGTTAGCTAACTGCTCCATGAAAACAGCAGTGTAACTCTGTGAGATGAATTAACACATCACAAAGGAGTTTCTCAGAAAGCTTCCTTCAAGTTGTTGTTTGAGAATATTTCCTTTCTCACCGTATGCCTCAATGCACTCCCAAATATCCCTTTGCAGATTCCCCTAGAACGGTGTTAGCAAACTGCTACATGAATATTGAGGTGTAACACTTTGAGATGAATTCACACAAAATAAAGTCCTCTCTCAGAAAGCTTCTTTCTACCTTTTGTCTGAGGATATTCCTTTGTCACCATAGGCTTCAATGAGATTCAAAATATCCTGACTCAGATTCCCCAAAAACAGTACTGACAAACTTCTCCATGAAAAGATTCGAGTAACTCTGTGAAATGAATTCTCAAATGACAGAGTAGTTTCTCAGAAAGCTTCTCTCTAGTTTTTCTCTGTGGATATTTCCTTTGTCACCATTGGCCATAGTGTGCTCCCAAATATCCTATTGCAGATTCCAGGGAAACAGTGTTTATCAAACTGCTCAATGAAAAGAACAGTGTACCTCTGTGAGATGAATTCAAATATAACAAGGCGGTTTCTCAGAAAACTTTCTATTTTTTATATGAGGATATTTACTTTTTTACTGTAGGCCTCAAAGCACTCCCAGATATTCCTTTGCAGATTCCACAGAAACAATTTTAGCAAACTGTTCCATGAAAGTAAGGTGTAACTCTGTGAGATAAATTCACACATCACAAGCAGTCTCTCAGAAAGTTTCTTTTTGGTATTTATCTGGTAATATTTCCTGTGTCACCATAAGCTTCAATATGCTCCCAAGTATGGTAATACAGATTCCATGAACCAGTGTTATCACATTGTTCAGTGAAAAGTATGCTGTAACACTGTGAAATGAATTCACACATCACCACTCAGCTTCTCAGAAAACTTCTTTATGGTTTTTATTTGAGGATATTTTGTTTTCCTCTCTAGGTTCCAATGCAGTCCCAAATGTCCCTTTTCAGATTCCACAAAAACAGTGTTAGCACACAGCTCCAAGAAAAGAAAGGAGTAACTCTGTGAGAAAAATTCACACATCACAAAGAAATTTCTCTGAAAGCTTCTTTCTAATGTTTATCTGAGGATGTTTCCTTTCTTACCATAGGCTTCAAGGCAACCCAAAATATCCCTTCTCAGATTCACCCACCACGGTGCTGTCAAACTGATCCTTGAAAAGAATCAGGTAACTCTGTGAGATGAACTAGCACATGACAAAGAAGTTTCTCTGAAAGCTTCTTTCTA
>NW_016803218.1:1094719-1132775 GCF_001698545.2 Rhinopithecus bieti | reverse complement strand
AGGGGAGGGGAGGGGAGAAAAGAAAGGAAGATCAGGTGAGGAGTAGGCCAAGGAGTGTTTTTTGAACTTACTGTTTTCTCTTTCCCAACAAGATTGTCATTTCTTTTAAAAAGTAGTTATCCTGAGGCCTATATTCATAGAATTCTGAAGGTGACTTATCTCCTCTGATCTAGGGAGGTAAGCAGGGTTGAGCCTGGTAGTATTTGGACGGGAGACCACCTGGGAATACCAGGTGTGAAAGAAAGAAAAGAGGAAAGAAAGAGAGAAAGAGAGAGAGAGGAAGGAAGGAGAGAGAGGAAGGAAGGAAGGAGAAAGAGAGAGGAAGGAAGGGAGGAAGGAAGGAAGAAAGGAAGGAGAGAAGGAAGGAAGGGAGAGGAAGGAAGGAGAAAGAGGGAGGGAGGGAAGAAGGAAGAAAAAGAGAAAGGAAAGAAGGAGAAAGAGAGAGGGAGGGAGGGAAGAAGGAAGGAAGGAAGAAAAAGAGAGAGGAAGGAAGGAAAAAAATGAAAGAGTGAAAATGAACGAGAGAAGAAGAAACCACAGTTGCTGCTATGTCCACCAGCCTCTCTGCATGTCCTGGCCTCAGCCCTGCTGGGCTCTGGTACTGACACATCCTTTCTTCCTTCCTAATTTCCTAATTGACTAGGCCAGCTGAGCAGGGCTTTTCTGTGCCGAGGAGGTAAATCTCGGGATATCTAGACTGAGGGGTGGAAGGAGCCTTCCAGGGCACACATGAGACATGGCAGGGCTAGGCTGCCAGTTTTATTTTCATTTAGAGACACGATCTTGCTCTGTCACCCAGGCTGGAGTGCAGTGGCATGATTATAGCTCACTGCAGCCTTGACCTCCTGGGTCTCCAGCAATCCTTCCATTTCAGCCTCTTGAGTAGCTGGGACTGCAGCTGCACACTACCACAGCTGGTCCATTTATTTTTATTTTTTGTAGTGACAAGGTCTTACGATTTTGCACAGACTGATCTTAAACTCTTGACCCCAAGTGATCCTACTGCCGTGGCCTCCAAAAGCATTGGGATTACAGGAGTGAGCCACTGTGCTGGACTTAGTCTGTCAGCTTTGAAACTTTAGATATGAACTCAGAGGGACTTGATTTCAGAGGCATCTGCCATGTAGCCCAGCAGAGCCCATCCTGAGGAAATGACAGTACAGTCAGGAGCTGGCTTCAAAGCCGCCCTCACTCCACACCTTCCAGCAGCGCAGGTGCCGCCATCACAGGGCTCCCACTCTCAACTCCGCAGCCTCAGCCCCCTCAATGCTGAGGAGCAGAGCTGGTCTCCTGCCCTGACAGCTGCCATGCACAGCAAACCTATCTTGTTCCCACAGGTTGCACAACTGGGATAAATGAGCCGGGATGAAGAAACCACTGGCGTCCAGGAACTTGTCTTAGACCGTTTTGTAGGGGAAATGACCTGCAGGGACTTTCCCCAGGGACCACGTCCAGCTTTTCTTCCCTCCCAAGAGCCCAACAGGGAAGGCTCAGCATAAATAGCAGCCACCTCTCCCTGGCAGACAGGGACCTGCAGCTCAGCTCCAGCATAGATCAGGTGAGGAGCATGCCAAGGAGTGATTTTAAAACTTCCTCTGTTTTCTCTTTCCCAACAAGATTGTCATTTCCTTTAAAAAACAGTTATCCTGGGGCCTACAGCCATACCATTCTGAGGGTGCCTTATCTCCTCTGATCTAGGGAGGTAAGCAGGGTCAGCCTGGTAGTACTTGGATGGGAGACCACCTGGGAATACCAGGTGCTAAAAGCTTTAAGAATAAAAAATTGTGATCTTACTTTGTGTTTATCCCATGTTGAGTTCTGTGCTGGGCAGAGGGAACACACTGTAAATGCGTTGTGGGGAATTACAGGCTACTTGAGGGAGTGACAGTCTGGTCGTAACTCCCGCCTTCCTCCATCAATGCCACGTTGGCATCCTCTTACACAGTCAGGCTTTAGGGCTGATGGGTTCAGAACCAAGGGCTTCTGGCTCTGAGTGAGGTCCTGCTGCAAGGTTTCCTAGATGAGTCACTAAGATTCTAATAAGATCCAGTGGAAATAACCAGGCTCTCGTTGGAATATCAGTCCCAAGGAAAGCTGTGCCACTCTTGTGGGCGACGGCCTGACTTCTCCTTTCATTTCAGCACCATGAAGCTTCTCACGGGCCTGGTTTTCTGCTCCTTGGTCCTGGGTGTCAGCAGCCAACGCTGGTTTTCCTTCCTTGGTGAGGCTTATGATGGTAAGGCTTCAGAAGGTATGCAGGATTTCTGAAGAGAAGCATCATCCTGGACCTGATCAAATGGGGGAAATGATGCTTTCGGAAGGCTGCTTTTGAACCACAGAGTTGCTAGTGTCTGTGTTGCTAAGGCCTGTCATGAACTAGGGTTTGCTGGATTGCCCGTCTCAGGTCTTTCAGAGGTGCTGGGAATATCTTCTTTCCCCGTAGTGCAGCTTCTCGGTGTGTTCAGTGGATGGATCACGTTTCAGAAGCCGCTGCAAGGTGTATCAAAAACACATCTCCTGAGCCGTAAGGGACGGGAGATCCAGTAACAACGCACATGGGGTATTTTTGTGCTTTGTTAAGGTTTGAGCCGCTGCCTTAGGTTGTGGTACCCAATGTGCAGGATGTGCCGGGTGTCTGGGGAGCTGCTCAACATCTTAGAGAGTCAGTCAGTTACTCAGAGAAAGAACAATCATCCTTTCCAGGAGCAGCTGAGCTGTTTGTTTTGAGTAGAAGATGCAAAATAAGGCCTGCAATTGGTATAAAATGTCCCTCAGCATAAATCTCATAAGAGTATGACTAAGGCTGCTGACCCTTCTGTCTTCTTTCTCCTTCCTCCTCTGATTTCCTAGTTGGATAATGTACAGGGCTCTTTAGCCTCGATCTGTCAGAGGCTCCCTTCCTGGTTTGTTCCATTTCCATTCCTTCTCCAGCCTTCTTGACAGGAGATGGGAACTGACGTGCATCAAACTCCCACAAGGATCAGAGCATTTTCTCATTGAATTTCAGAATGACTCTGTGAGGCAGGCATCTTCCCCTCTTTGAAGGTGAGAAAGCTGAGGCTTAGAGCAGCTGAGACCGATGCCCAGGGACTTACTGCCAGTCAGCAGGTGGTAGAGCAGAGGTTTGAGCCCAGCTGTGCTTGAGGTCAGAGCTCTTGCCAGGTAGACGCATCACTGACCAGCTCCTAGAGCTTGATGGTTATGAATCTCAGGCACGCCTTGGCATCACCTGAACTACCCATGCCTGCAACTCCCCAACAGAGTCTGCAGAAACTGGCCTGGGGTGTGGCCTGGGCATTGGGACTTTCAGTTTCTCTCTGGGTGATTAGCGAGTGCAGCCAAGGCTCACACCTGTAATTCCAGCACTTTGGGAGGCCAAGGTGGATGAATCACTTGAGGTCATGAGTTTCTGAGCAGCCTGGCCAACATGGTGAAACACTGTCTCTACTAAAAACAGTAAAATGTAGCCAGGCGTGGTGGCAGGCACCTGTAATCCCAGCTACTCGGGAGGCTGAAGCAGGAGAATCACTTGAACCTGGGAAGCAGAGGTTGTAGTGAGTTAGATCGCGCCAGTGTGCTCCAGCCTGGGTGACAGAGCGAGACTCCGTCTAAAAAAAACAAAAAAAGAAAGTGCAGCCAAGGCTGAGCACCACTGCTCTATTGCTTCCTCAAGCAACCCACAGCATTAGTACAGACTACTGAGAAAGTGTTTAGGGACTTTTATGCTCCTAGCAGTCACTGGGACTTAGGTCACAATGAGATGTATTCCATTTGCGAGAATATATATTTTAGTAGTCAGGGCGGAGGTGCTCTGTGTCTGCCACCTTTCTCAGCATCAGTAGTTCATGTCACCACCTCATTCCTATACACTCCTGGATCTTATCACAGACAGCTTCATTCTATAGCAGTGGCTCTTCACCAGGGGACCTGGAGAAGCCAACTAGGATAAAGGAATGTGCTTCTCAACCCACGGTATCCAAGGCTGCTACGATCGCAGGCTGAAAGCTTGAAGTCAGTGGAAGATTTGTCCTTCTTTCATTCCCCTCTAAGGTGTTGTTGGAGTCTTCATGTTCTCCTGATGTCCCTTCTGCCTTTCCTTTCCTTTCCAGGGGCTCGGGACATGTGGAGAGCCTACTCTGACATGAAAGAAGCCAATTACAAAAATTCAGACAAATACTTCCATGCTAGGGGGAACTATGATGCTGCCCAACGGGGACCTGGGGGTGCCTGGGCCGCAGAAGTGATCAGGTAACTGGAGCTCCTGGGACGCCAGGGCTGGGTGAGCAGAGCTTGCCTGCCTTGGACAATCAGGAGGGAGGCGAGCTCCTTGTAGAGAAGTTAGAGGCTGCAGACCCTCCTCCTCTTGCCCTCTCTCTGCCTCTGTGCTCAGTGTGAGGGTCTGAGTGATGGTAGGAGCAAGTGATTCCTCACCCTCTCCCTCTGGGTGCTGTTCATCTAGCCTAGGGGTGCCCAGCCTGGCTGAGTGGGGCAGTGTCCAGGCAGGGTCAGTGTTTTCACCCCTCCTTCCTTGGCCTTTCTGGGCTCCTCTCAGAGACCTCCCCTGGAACGGGGAGAATGGGAGGGTGGGCTGTTGCTCACTGGCCTGGTGATTAATCTCCCTCTTGCCTGCCTGGACTACAGCAATGCCAGAGAGGGTATCCAGAAACTCCTGGGCCATGGTGCGGAGGACACGCTGGCTGATCAGGCTGCCAATGAATGGGGCAGGAGTGGCAAAGACCCCAATCACTTCCGACCTGCTGGCCTGCCTGAGAAGTACTGAGCTTCCTCTTCAGTCTGCTTTCAGGAGACCTGGCTATGAGGCCCTCAGGGCAGGGACACAAAGTTAGTGAGGTCTGTGTCCACAGAAGCTGAGATATGGCATACAATAGGCATCTAATAAATGCTTAAGAGGTTGAATTTGTTGAAACAGTGTGTTCTTTTGATGCGTACTGCCTGTTTGGTACAAAGGGGAAATCAATGCACACCCACGTGAAGGGTGAGCCTAGGTAGGCCTATGTGTTTGGATGTGAGGAGACATTCTTAGCAGTCACAGTGCAGACACCTGCATCAACCCCTCCACAAGTCAGACCTCCTTTTTTCCAGACCCTTGTGGATACATTATTGCTATTTCCAGTCCCTTCCTTGTCCAGGCTTCTCATCTCCTGTCAATTATTTCCTGTTGCCTTCTCTGTCCCCCAGTTCTTCGTTCCTCAGTGATCTCTGTTTCTGGAGGCAGGGGACATAGACAATTGAATCATGAAATCCTGCCTCAGCGACTGCCACCCCAATCTTCCTTTCATTTCTCAGCAACACCTACAAATTCAGGCATTAATGAATTTCTACCCATTCTGTCTAAAAAATACCTCCAATGCAGTTCTCTTCCACTCTATTTTCATTGCCTTATTTCAAGTCTAAATACGTAATGTGACTCCTTTTATGAATGTTTTCTGAGTTTCTGGACCTTAACTAGATCAAAATTATGGAAGTCGTGGCAGTGAAGAGAGAGCCAGATAGAGAAGAACTGTTTTATCAGTCAGGGTCCCTTTGGAAGACAGAAACCAGGCAGTAATTTGAAAAGGGAAATTTTAATATAAAGAATTATTAACTGATAGCAGCATTAACTTCTAAGAGTACAGAATATGAGAAGCTATAAATTTGAGATTGGGCCCCTCACAAGACTGACATTGGATGGCAGATAATTTACTGGGTCCTTCAAGCCAAAACTAACAAACAAGAGATCCATTGAGGTATTAATGAAACTTGGCAGGAACCTGCCCAGGGTGTAACTTAACTCTGGGAATGCAGCTAGGGTTCCTGCGACAAAGTTGGGAAACTGTCTGCTTGAGGGCAGGAGAGAGGATGCTATCACACCCCCTGGAAAGCCAGCTGTGAAAGTGGCAGTGCTCTGGACTGAATTATATCTTGCCAAAGTGTGTGTCTTGAAACTCCAACTCACAGCATGGCTGTACTGTTTTGTTACAGCAACCCGAGCTGATTAAGGTAAGTGGGCTGCTGGTGAACATCATGGACGTCCTACTGAGGTGCCACAGAAATTGTCAGGAAACTGCCTTGGCCTTGGGATGCCACTCAGATCTCTGGGGTGAGTGCCACTGGGTGTCCTGTACAGGAGCTGAAAGGAAGCAAAGCACATACGATCAGGAAAAGATGTCTTCGTCTCCTGCTTGGCCCTCTAACACCCTCTGTGTGTGAAGATTAACATCATCCCCAACTGGCAAAGGAGAAATGCTTACAGGGTCCAGCTCCAACATCACAATTAGGGCAAAGGGGTGGGTGTGGAGCTCAAAATAAAGAAACTGTTAACTGGCATACCCCTTTTCTCTGAAAAAGGAATTGAGGAGGACTCCTAACGTGAGAAGATTAGTTATAAAATTATATTTACAGAGGAAAGACAAATTTATTTGTCAAGGATGAAGAAAATGTATAGATATAAAGTAGAACTATTTACAACAGAACTTTCTCATACAGTTCCCATCAAAAGACACTAATGGAAGTGTAGGTATAGGAGGTACAGGAGGTTTGAGTCTGAGTCTCAAAGATGTCGCAATGCCAAAACAAGGCAAAGGCAAGATAAATAAGATGAAGGTGAGAGAGGTGGAAGATTGGCTCATGGGAGCATACTCGATCCACTGCTGAGATTAGTGTTCAGTCTAGTAAGGTCTGAATTGACCCCAAGTTGTAAAAAGAGACTGTAATGCTATTATTAGAATGCTTACAATCAGATTTCTGTCACAAGTACTGAAGTTGTAGATTTTGGGGGGCAGGAGATGGAGAAAAGGAGGATGAGAGAAAGAATGGCTTTCAAAGGCAAATAAAGCAAGCTTTCAAAGTCTTTGCAGATATACAAAACTTTGCAATCAACATATTATTACTAGAAATAATTCACTGAAGCAAGATTCGGATACAGAAGTTCATTCATCAGTCTGTAAAGGACCAAATCACTCCCCTTCTTGAAATCTATACTTTGAAAAAAATTTAATTCAATATAGTCCATAGGTTAAAAATGTTTTAAATCAAAATTTATATCCAAGGAAAAAAGTGCTTTGTTTACCCAGAAATCTATAATTTGTAAAGTCACACCTAATCCCTATGCTCTGACACACCCAAATACCTTTTATTAATTACTTGGTTTTCCTCAGTAAGAATTAATATGCTTCTCTCTGTTAGAAAAGTTTGAGAAAGGGAAATTGAATTGCTCTATGTTATAGTTGTGTTTTGTTTTGCTTCGTTATTTGAGACAGGGTCTCCCTCTTTTGTCCAGGCTGAAGTGCCATGGCGGGATCCTGGCTCACTGCAACCTCGACCTCTCGGGGCTCAAGAGATCCTTCCACTTCAGCCTCTTGAATAATGGGGACTGCAGGTGTGTGCCATGACACTTGGCTAATTTTTGTATTTTTTGTAGAGACGGGGTTTTGCCGTGTCGCCCAGGCTGGTCTTGAACTCCCGGGCTCAAGTAATCTGCCTGCCTTGGCCTCCCAAAGTGCTGAGATTACAGGCATGAGTCACTGAGCCCAACCCACTGATATATATATATATATATATATATATGTGTGTGTGTGTGTGTGTGTGTGTGTGTGTGTGTGTATGTATGTGTATATATATAAATTTGAGGGTGCCCAGATTCACATTGTTTCTGGGGTCATCTGTGAGGGTGTTTCCAGAAGAGATTAACATTTGAATTGGACCCAATAAAGTAGATTGCTATTCTCAGTGCAGTTGGGCATCACTCAATCTGTTGAAGGCTTGCATAGAACAAAATAGAGGAAGGATGGATTTACCTCCCTTTTCCCCTGCCTCGCTGCTTGAGTTGGACATCTCCTCTCATCTTCTCTTGCCCTCAAACTGGATTTACATGATCAGTTCCTCTGGTTCTGAGGCCTTTGAACTCAGACTGAATTACACTTTCCTGAGTTTCTAGCTTGCAGATGGCAGATTGTGGGACTTCTCAGCCCTCATGATCTTGTGAGCCAATTCCTTACAATACATACATACATACATACATACATACACAAATAAATCATTTGTCCTGTGTCTCTCAAGAACCCTGACTAATAGGGTACTGAATTTTTTCAATCTTATCTCCTATGACTTTAATTCATGTACCTCATGCTACACGCAAATTGAGCTGCTTGTTATTTTTAAACATGTCATTGAATTAGGAATTATTTCAGACATTCAGAAATGTGCTTCCATGTGTTCATTCAGCGTTTATTGTTATTTAAAATATTTGTTTGTTTATTTATATATTTATTTATTTATTTATAGATTTGGGGGTACAAGTACAGATTTGCTACACTGATAGATTGCGTAGTGGTGAAATCTGGGTTCTTAGTGTAACCATCACACGAGTAGTGTTTACTGTACCTGTTAGGTAATTTCTCAACCCTCCACCCCCTTCCACCCTCCATCTTTCTGAGTCTCTAGTGTCTATTATTCCACTCTCTATGTCCATGTGTACACATTATTTAGCTCCTATTTATAAGTGAGAAAACGGGATATTTGGATATTTGACTTTCTGGGTTATTTCACTTAAGATAATGGCCGCTAGTTCTATCTATGTTGCAGCAAAAGGCATGATTTCATTCTTTTTAATGGCTGAATAGTATTCTATGGTGTATATATGTGTATACACACATACACACACACCCCATCATCCGTTGATAGACACTTACATTAATTCCATATATTTACTACTGTGAATAATAGTATTGTGATAAATACACGCATTCAGGTGTATTTTTTATACCTTTGGGTAGGTACTCAGTAATGGGATTGCTGGGTCAAATGGTAGCTCTGTTTTTAGTTCTCTGGGAAATCTCCATACTGCTTTCCACAGAGGCTATACTAACTGACATTCCCAAGAACAGTGTATAAGCATATGCTGGAAGAGGCTATTCTCTTATCTGCCTTATGGGTGCATCCCATCAAAGAGAAAACAATTGCCTTCCACCTGCTCCATGAAATCTCATTATATCAGAGAAGATGACTGAGGAATTCAACCACGACTGGATGGACTTTTTCAAAAGATGACACCTGCTTCTTGGGCTCATTCAAATTTCAAGAGAACCATTTACAAGTTAATTTCTATCCCTCAGGTCCACTCATTCTTCCTAACAATCATTCATGACTTCAAAGAAATTCCCCATCTTCTACATTCCCCATCTTCTCCTCCCCTGTGAAGAATGGTATATAATCACTTGTACCCCACTGGGTTATTGGGAAATCACTCTCCTGTGATTTTTCCCCATGCATGTTAAAATAAATGTATATGACTTTTTCTCCTATTAATCTGCCCTTGTCAGTTTATTTTCAGCTGAACTCCGGAGAGTGAAGGAAGAAGCTTTTTTTCTTCATTCCTACATAACCCAGGCATTGATCCAGGCAATGAAGATTCAGTGTAAACAACCACCACTAACAAGACCATGGCCTTTGGAACCTGCGCTAAGAGGCATGGATGAGCTCCCTCAGCATGTGGATGGAGACTGAAGACAGGTCTGAAGGCTCAGTGTAGGTGTCTCCATTCTCTAAGAAGTTTGGAGGAGAAGCTGGATACAGCAAAACAGATTGAGAAGCAGCAGCTGTTGGGAAGGGAGGAAAACTAGGAAAGCATGGTGTTCCAGAGTCCCTGATGGAGCTATTGACTAGTAGTATCAGATTCTGCCCGGCAGTTGAGGAGTTCACCTTTGGCTTAAGCAACATGGAGTCACTGACTATCTCGTGAAGGTGGTTGCAGGGGAAGGTCTGGAGAACTAAATGGAGCAGTGATAAGAGAGAATGGGAGGTGGTATGATAGGACTCCTGGACACCCCAGACATCAATCAAAACACCATAGACAAGAAGGTGTGGATATAAAAACTAGCAGTTAGAAGAAATAATAGAAAAGGAACTGCAACTACTTTGGAAAAAAAAGTAATAAGCGCAATTAATACACTGAATAAAGCCTCAATAAGTACAACAGTGTAGTACTGACTTATATATAGAAAAAACGTGATCAGTGGAGTCAAATTCTCAGAATTAGATATAAGTGCATATGAGAATTTTGTATATGATAAAGGTTGTATGTTAACGTAGTAAGTAAAAGACGGACTATTCAACAAATGGGATTGGTACAACTGGGTGACCACCTAAAATAACATAATGTTGAAAACATACTGTATATACTGTGGTAGGACAAATTCCAAATATGCTAAATATTTATAAACAAATAAGGAAAATAATAATAATAATATTAACATTATCTGGTGAATCCATGGAAAATTCTTTTATAACTCAAAGTAGGGTAAGCTGCAACAACATGGATGGAACTGGAGGTCATTATGCTAAGTGAAATCATTCAGAAACAGAAAGACAAACATCATATGTTCTCATTTATTTGTGGGATCTAAAAATCAAAACAATTGAATTCATGGAGATGGAGAATAGAAGGATGGTTACCAGAGGCTGGGAAGGGTAGTGGGGAAGGGGAAGTGAGGGGAGGTGAGGATGGTTAATGGGTGCAAAAAAATACTTAGTATGAATAAGACCTAGTATTTGACAGCACAACAGGGGGGACTATAGTCAATAATAATTTAGTTGTACATTGTAAAATAACCAAAGGAGTATAATTGGATTGTTTGTAACATAAAGGATAAATGCTTGAGGGGATGGATACCCAATTTTCTATGATGTGTAATCCCAGCACTTTGGGAGGCTGAGGTGGGCAGATCACTTGAGGTAAGTGGGTCGAGACTAGCCTGGCCAACATGGCGAAACCCTGTGTCTATTAAAAATAGAAAAGTTAGCTGGGTGTGGTGGCGTGTGCCTATAATCCTAGCTACTCAGGAGGCTGAGGCAGGGGAAATCGCTTGAACCCCGGAGGTGGAGGTTGCAGTGAGCTGAGACCACACCACTGCACTCCAGCCTGGGAGACTGAGTGAAACTCTGTCTCAAACAAACAAACAAATAATTTATAAAATCTGATACTTTTTCATCATGGAGTTTCTTATGTAGGAATTTATCTTAGAGATATATTTGTACATGTGCAAGAGACATATGTCCAAGGTTAATAAATTCATCATTATTTGCGATATCAAAAGGTTAATAGCTGTCAAACAGCCATTTATATTGTATAAATTATGGTCCATCCATACAATGGAATACTGTGTAGCTGTAAAAAAAAAAACAAACAACAACAAAAAAAAAAACAAAAAAAGCAAACCTGATATGGAAAGACTTCCAATAAACAGTAAGCTTAAATGAAAGTACAGAATAATACATACTTGTATGAAAAAAGAGATTTTATGCCTCGAAGACCTTCACCCTTGATCTTCTGGTGTTATTCATGTCCTTGTATTCTCCCAGAATCATTACCTCCTCCCATTGGTACAGTCAAGTCTTGCTTGTTCTGTCCTTACATTCTTTAGAGAGAAGTCACAAGAGACAAGCAAACATCTCCTTTGCTAATAATGTTGATCACTTCCTACAACGCAATATCTATGTGCAATTTTTTGGGAAGACCTCCTACCAAACAGGTAAGAATGGAAAGACACAAAGAGAAGAAAGTGGAGAAAGACCTCTGTCTTCCCACACTGGATTTTGCGAATACAACTCTTCTGTGATACAGGAAACTAAAAAGAGGGAAAAGTGGCAATTAAGAAAAACTGCCAGAAAATAAATACCTTGATGACCCAATTTGGAAAACTGCTTCTGGATAAGGACACTATTACCCAATATGCTAATTTTTAAAATACCCAAAGAATTGGGCAAAAAGGACTTTGGCAAGGCAGGTTGTTGGATTTAAAACCGTTCTCCCATTAATGCCAAAGCCAGGAGAGATACCAACTATAGCTCCATGGCCAGAAGGTACCAGCAGCTTTGCTTTTACTGAAATTTCAACTGAGAAAGGTCCACAGGTGAGGTTTCTTCCAAGGAGTAATTTCTCTTATTTGACTCTTTTGAGATCCTTTTCTCACATAATTGGCAAATTTCAATTGGAGAGAAACTGTGTTTTCTACCTCATTATAAGGTCAGTGCTGAGGAGAGTAGGAACTCAGGAAATGCTTCTTGATTGACTTTAGTCTGCTTTATCCGGCGACAAATTGACCACAGACCAAATAACACGCTGGAATTCTCTTATTCTTTCTAGGGATCTGGGCTGAGAATTAAGGGTTTATACTTCTTCTTAAAACCCATTTCAATCTTTCATGCAGTTGTGATTCTAATACAAACAAATGGAAACAGGGAATTAGTCTTTCAAATTCAGTCCTTTGGCTGGTGCAGTGGCTCATGCCTGTAATCCTTTGGGAGGCTGAGGTGGGAAGATTGTTTGAGGCCAGGAGTTCGAGACTAGTCTGGGCCAAACATAGTAAGACCTTGTCTCTACCAAAAAAAAAAAAAAAAAAAAAAAGAAATTTAGCTGAGTGTGATGGTGCACGTTTGTAGTCCTTGCTACTCAGGAGGCTGAGGTGGGAGGATCACTTGAGCCCAGAAGGTCGGGGCTGCAGTGAGCCTTAATCATATCAGTGGCCTTTAGCCTGGGCAACAGAAAAAAAAAAAAAAAGAAAGAAAGGGAAGAAAGAAAGAAAGAAAGGGAGGGAAGGAAGGAAGGAAGGAAGGAAGGAAGGAAGGAAGGAAGGAAGAAAGGAAGGAAGGAAGGAAGGAAGGGAGAAAGAAAGAGAAAGAAAGGAAAAGTAAGAAAGAAAGAAAAAAAGGAAAGAAAGAAGTTCAGTCCTCAAAACATAGATCTGTGTTTTATTTACGATTCTCTGCCCCTCTCTTTCTTTCTCTTCAGCACAATGAGGCTTTTCACAGGCATTGTTTTCTGCTCCTTGGTCATGGGAGTCACCAGTGAAAACTGGTATTCGTTTTTCAAGGAGGCTGTCCAAGGTAAGAACTCTGGAGGATGGAGGGCACATACCCAGCATTCATTCTGAGCAGGGGCCACATACTCACTGGATATGAGTGCTCCTTAGAGAAGCCACACCGAGGTCAGAGCAGGAGTGTGGTTTTCTGTATCTGTTTCTTCTTCTAGGCTGGTCTAATTTATCACCCTCCCTTGGGGTTTCCAGACGAGAGTTAAAGGTGCTTTGGGTCTAGCCTGTACTGTTGGTGTAGAGTGCAGAAGGATAAAGACTTCCATGGGGTGATCTCCCACTGTGGAAATTTACAGATGGCAGATTTCTCAGGGCATGATGTTTATTTAGCTCATCCACCTCTGGGAACATACTGAGTTCACAACTGTACTCCAGGATTGAGACATGCCTAGGAGAGAGTGGAATAATAGTGCTTGCACAGAGAAATCCCATCCTGTTCCCAAGCAAATAGCCAATGCTTGGGATGCAGAGCTTATGAAAATTAAGCCCTAACTCCTACCCATAAATTAAAAGAGCAAATTTCTACTGATTAGCCACAGGAGGGCTGAGATACGGCTGGGAAACTGACTTCTGCCATTCTGGAGGGGAAATGAATCTTACTGACTAGCTGTTAAAATGGGAAAACTTTATTGTCAGGTTTTGCAACACTTTGAACTTCATGTGTTGTTATTAATTTTGTAGTTGAATTTTTTGTAATTTTTCAATTGAAATTTTACAAATTTTCATTTTTTCTGCATTTCTGTACTTTTAAAATGACATTCTCTAAATAGTTTTAAAAGTTTTAGTAGTATGTGCTAAGTTTTTCTGCACATAGTATAAAATACCTTTTTCCTTAAGTCATTGTGTTTCAGAATTTGTTGTATGGTTCACCAGCATTTAAATCGGCTGGGTGTGTTTGTTTAAAAAGTGCATTCCTGAGCCTCTTTCTCATAGTTACTGAGTCAGAATCTTAGAAGTGAATTGGGACTAGGAATAGCATTTGAAAAACTCCCCAGGTTACTTTCAGCACAATACCAATGAGAACAACTGTCTTGGGTTTTTCTGCCACCCAGTGACAGAATCTGTCAGGTGCTTGGAGAAAACTCTTGCTAGTCAATCTGGAAAACATAGAATGAACATAAAGCATGCATCAGAGAAAGGACAGTCATTATGCCATGCCAGAGATAAACTATTTGACAAAATTACAGACACAAAATAATACATGAAGTTAGTGAGAAATATCCCTTAGAACACAGAACATAAGTAACAATTAAAACTATTTATCACAGCTTTTCTTTTTTCCAAGTGAGTTGGTTTAAAGAACTCGGTAACACGTAAACCACGGCAGAACTCAAAAATATTTATTGATTGAACAACACAGGCACTGATAGACAATTTCTATAGCTCTTCCTGGCTTAGAACTGTTTCAAACATCTATTTTTCCACTAATCTTTTAAAAAACTTTAAAATGATATATAACTTACATATAGTACACTGTATAGCTTGATGAGCTTTTTACACATACAAACATCCATATTACACCATCAGATCAAGATGTCAAACATTTCACGCACCTCGGAAGGGTCTCTCATGCCCTCTTCCAGTTAACAACCCTCACGAAAGGTAACTCCTATTCTTACCTCTATCATTATTGATTAGTGTCCCTGTCTTTGATCTTTGAATAAAAGAAATTGTACAGAATATGTCTTTTGTATCTGGCTTTGTTTAACTCAACATTATGACATATTAATATACATGACAACATTTGTCATGTGTATTAATGTTTTGTTCTTTTTCATTGCTGCATAGTATTCCATTGTATACTGATATCACAATTTATTTATCTATCCTATGTTATTGGATAATTAGGCTTTTTAAAGTTTTGGGCTATTATGGATAAACCTGCAATAAACGTTGGTGTACATGTCCTTTGGTTTACATAAGCCCTCATTTCTGTTGTGGGTATACACTTAGGAATGGAAGTGTAGAGTCATAAGGTAGAGTCATGTCAATTTAACTTTTGTAAATACCAGCAGTTTCCCAAAATTGTACCAATTTACACTTCCATGAACAATTATGAGAGCTGGGCATGATGGCTCACACTCGTAATCCCAGCACTTTGGGAGGCTAAGGCAGGAGGATCACTTGAGGCCAGGAGTTTGAGACCAGCCTCAGCAACAAAGTGAGACCCCATCTCTACCAAAGGAAAAAAAAAAAATTAGCTGGGTGTGTTATCAGGTGCCTGTAGCCCCAGCTACTCAGGAGGCTGAGATGGGGGGATCACTTGAGCCCAGGAGGTCGAGCCTGCAGAAAGCCATGATCACACCACTGCACTCCAGCCTGGGTCCCAAAGGGAGATCCTGACTGAACAAAACAAAAACAAAATCCAAAACAATTATGAGAGTTCCAGTTGTTCCACATTTTTGCCCACAGTTTATATTGTCAGTTTAAAAAATTTTTGTCATTCTGTTGGGTGTATAGTGGTATCTTATTGTCACCACTGCCCTTCACTAATAGGAACAGGAATCCAACTTGCATCAAGTATTCCAATATGCTAGGCATTTTATGTATGTTACCTCATTTTATCTTCTCATTGAGTCTACCAGGGAGGTAAGTATGATTTCCCCCAATTGAAGAATGTGGAAACTGAAACTTAATTGTCGGGGCAGAGAGTTAAACATTTACATTCATGCCCTTCATGATAAGTCTGATTGTCCAGGTCCTACGAAGCTCTCTCAGGTGATTCCACCTCATCACGTACTGCCCATTCCTTCGGCTTTCCTGTGCCATTTATGCCCATAACAGTCAAATTTATTCAAGTCCTAGTTGTCCTCACTCAGCTGGTAAGGATGTATTTTTCTTATGGGCTATGGTAGATGTGCAGCCCCCTCCATGTCCCTTGCAATGTCCCTGGATCTTACATCTGCAGTACTATTCTCCATTGTGACATTCCTCACATGAGCGTTCCCTCTTTGTACACAGCACACACAGACCCATGTAAGATGTAGCCCAGGGCATTGACGGCTGCCAACAAATTCAATTCAATGTAATCCATGGAAAAGCACCTTCCTTACAGTTACTCAGGAAAGCTGTTCACAGGAAGTAATGTTTATCTATATGTATGATTTCAAAGGATTATTTTGTCAAGGGTTAAAATCTGGAAATCAGTGGAAAATGATCATTTCTACATTTCTCCAGTATGGCACTAGGTTCATTTTTGTCATTTCTTTTTTTTTCTTTCCAGGGGTTGGGGACTTGGGCAAAGCCTATTGGAATGTGTTGACATCCAGACACCAAAATTCAAACAGATATTTCTATGCTCAGGGAAACTATGATGCTGCCCAAAGAGGACCTGGGGGTGTCTGGGCTGCTAAACTCATCAGGTAACACAGATTCCTGGGGACTCCAGTGACAGGCCAGCAGTGCCTATCTGTCTTGAGAGTCAGGAGAACCTGTGGCTCTTTCTCCTCCTCCACATACTCCTGGGGTCTGGGTGGCTGGCAGAGCCAGAGCAAGGCTGGTGAGGACATGTCTCCTTTCACCCACAAAGGAAAAGTAAGAACCGAGGAGAGGTCTGGAAAGCACACTGTTGCAGGGGCCGGGTTCAGTGGCTCACACCTGTAGCTCCAAGTCTTTGGGAGGACAAGGTGGGAGGATCTCTTGGGCCCAGGGATTTAAGAGCAGCCTGGGCAACATAGCAAGACCCTTATCTCTACAGAAAATAAAAGAAATTAGCCAGGCATGGTAGCATGCACCTGTAGTCCCAGCTACTCAGGAGGCTGAAGTGGGAGATCCCTTGAACCCAGGAAGTCGAGGCTGCAGTGACCCATGATCGAGCCACTGCGCTCCAGCCTGGGCAACAGAATGAGACCCTGTCTCCAAAATAAATAAATAAATAAATAAATAAATAAATAAATAAATAATAATAAAGGGAAAGCACTCTGTTGCAGAGTGCAGAAAGTACCAGCGGACTTAGGCCTTTGCCCAAGAAGATTGATAGCTTTCTTACCCTTTCCGTGAGTTTTCCAGCCTCCTCTCAATCGTTCCTTGGGTGGGAGAAGAGGAGGGAGTTAGCAGGTGGAGCTGTCTCAGGTGAGTCGAGAGATTAATCTCCTGTCTCCTTTCTTTGGGTTGCAGCAGTACCAGGGTCTATCTTCAGGGATTTTTAGACTATTATTTGTTTGGAAACAGCAACACTGTATTGGAGGACTCGAAGTCCAATGAGAAAGCTGAGGAATGGGGCCGGAGTGGCAAAGACCCTGATCGCTTCAGACCTGACGGCATGCCTAAGAACTACTGAGCTTCCTGCTCCTCTGCTCTCAGGGGACTGGGCTGTGAGCCACACACTTCTCCCCCCAGACAGGGACACAGGTTCGCTGAGCTTTGTGTCCCCAGGAACTGGTATAGGCATCTAGGGGTGTTCAATAAATGTGTGTCAAATTGAATTTGTTGATGGAAACTGGAAACATTGAGGCAGACTTTGTGGGAAGAATGGTCATCTGAGGCCATATGGAAGATAAACAGCACCGTGGTAGATGAGCCTGTGACTGGGGGGCCCAAGGACTCCCAGCTGGCCTATAACTATGCAGGCTCCTCACATGACCCAAGCCAAGCTTCTCTGGTCATTTTCGGCCCCAGCTTCCCCTCCTGAGTAAGCCTAAGCAGGTAAAGCACTGACCATCATCCTAGGCTTCTGAGTGGCTGGAGTTATGGCTCTGGCACAGCCCTGGGAAGCCTTCTATCAGTCTCCTTTGTAACTCAGATGGGACTTCTACCTCCAAATCCCCACTTCTTCTTCGGGGCCTCACAGGTTATTTTGTTGCAGTTTCCAGTCGTCTCTGTATACAGACTTTATACTGCCCAATTCATTGCATCCTGTCCACGCTCTGCCTCTAGGCCTTGTCCCCTAGTGACCTCTTTCCATATTGAGAAGGTACATTGTGGGCTGAGTGCGGTGGTTCACGCCTGTAATCCCAGCACTTTGGGAGGCTGAGGCAGGAGGATTGCTTGAGCCCAGGAGTTCAAGACCAGCCTAGGCAACACAGTGAAACCTCATCTTTATTAAAAACCAAAAAAAAAATTAGCCAGGCATGGTGGCATGTGCCTGTATTCCCAGCTACTTGGGAGACTGAGGCTAGAGTACTACTTGAGCCCAGGAGGTCAAGGCTGCAGTGAGCTATGATCACTCCATTGTACTCCAGCCTGTATGACAGAGTGAGACCATGTCTCAATAAAAAGAAGGTACCTTGCTTAGAGAAGCCTAATCCTAGGAGTTCTATCCTAGAAACTGCTCTTTTGGACTCTGGTTTATTTCTTTCTTTCTTTTTTTTTTTTTTTGAGACAGAGTCTTTCTCTCTTGCCCAGGCTGGAGTGCAGTGGCACGATCTCAGCTCACTGCAAACTCCGCCTCCTGGGTTTAAGCAATTATCACACCTCAGCCTCCAGAGCAGCTGGGGCCACAGGTGCGCACCACCATGCCCGGCTAATTTTTGTATTTTTAGTAGAGACCAGGTTTTGCCATGTTGGCCAGGCTGGTGTCGAACTCCTGGCCTCATGTGATCTGCTGCCTTGGCCTCCCAAAGTGCTAGGATTACAGGCCTGAGCCCCTCTGCCTGGCCGACTCTGGTTTATCTCTTATCAACACCTGTGCTTCCTCTGACTCAATTTTTAATTTGTCCTGCTCATTTTACCTAAGGAATGACTCTCCTGTAGGTTTTCCTTATCTTTATTCTCATTGGTTTTTTTTTTTTTTTTTTTGAGACAGAGTCTCTTGTCAAGCAGGCTGGAGTGCAATGGTACGATCTCAGCTCACTGCAACCTCCGCCTCCTGGGTTCAAGTGATTCTCTCACTTCACCCTCCCGAGCAGCTAGGATTACAGGCATGGGCCGCCACACCTGGCTTTTGTGTTTTTAGTAGAGATGGGGTTTCACCATGTTGGCCGGGCTGGTCTTGAACTCATGGCCTCAGCTGGCCAAAGTTCTGAGAATACAGGCCTGAGCCACTGCACCTGGCCAACATCGCCTTGGCTTTTTGTTCAGATAAAATTCTACTTCCTGTCCTAAAGGAGAAGTGAGATATGTAGATAGACAACACAGTTTAGTAAGAGCCTCGACGGAAGCACACACTGGTGGCAGTCCGAATTTTGCTGGGGTATGGGAAGTCAGCAAATAGTAATTAGAAGAGCTGCCTTTTTAAATTGCCGTTGCAAGACTGTGCCCTATACTTTAAATGTCTGATTTAAGCTGCAGAGAGGGCTTTGATGTTCTCAGCTGGATAAACTGAGGTTTAGAGAGGTATGTGTTTAGGACCTTCTCCAAGGTCACACATGTAACAGTTGCAGAGCCAGGACAGCAGGCTGGTTTATCTGACTCCAGAACCTGTGATACACTGAACAGGGCCAAGAGGTTCAGCAGTGGAGACCCCTTTCTTCTTGGATCTCCAGCACTTGGTTTAAATGGCCAGGCGAGCCCTTATGCTTGGGGAAATGCCTGACTTGTTGGAGAACAGGCACCATGTCTTGTTCATCATTGCATGCATAATGCCTAGCAGGGTCCAGGCACTCAGTAGTTGCTTTCTGAATTAGAGTATCACATTGAAAACCTATACTTCAACCCACATTACTCTTCACTCTTGCACATTGTCTTCTTAATAGGTCAAACTTTTTGAAAGTATTGGCCATCTACACACCATTCTTCACTTCTGATCATACATTAACCATTCCAGCCTGGTCTGTGTCCCCGCAACTTCAGCAAAATAACTTTGTCACCACTGACCTCCATGCTGCCAAAAACAATGAACATCTTTCTCTTCTCATTTCAGTAGCCCTGTGAGCAACATTCAATGCTGTTGCCCTCCCCTTCCTTCCTGATATATTTGGTCTCTTGGCTTCATAATACTACTCTTTCCTTCATCAGCTCTAAGTAGCATAATATTATCCTCTACCTCAATTCTCCTTTATTTCCTTAGCTGGGCCTTTTTTATCTCCCCAAACTCTGTGTTCTTCAGACTTGGCTCTGGGCCCCCATTCTTTATTTCTCTATGCTCTCCTTCACAAGTCTAAATAGTACTTATATGTGGATGGATTTTAAAATTATACCTCCACCCGCAAACCTCATTTCTGAGCTCCATGCTTGTACATCCAACTGGCTACTTGACTTATCTACATAGCTGCCTTCCAGATATCTCAAACTTAACGTGTCCCAAAATGAACTTGAGTTTTCCCATCAGAACTCTTCACACTCCAGGCTTCTCCATTTCAGTTAATGACACGGCCATTCTCTCTGTTCCTCACACCAGATAGGGGAGTGTGTTGATGCTTCCCTTCACTTTAGCCCCACATCCAATCCGCTGGCCAGTCCTGTGATTCTACTTCCAAAGTTCATCTGTAATCCATTGACTTCCTCTCATTTACACCTTCAAGCTCCTGGCTACATCATTTCTCATTGGGGTACTGCGGTAGCCATCTAACTAGTGTCCCCATTTTCTTTTCTTTCTTTTTTTTTTTTTTTTGAGATGAAGTCTCGCTCTGTTGCCAGGTTGGAGTGCAGTGGCACAGTCTCGGCTCACTGCAACCTCTGCCTCCTGGTTCAAGCGATTCTCGTGCCTCAGCCTCCCAAGTAGCTGGGACTACAGGCACCTGCCACCACACCCAGCTAATTTTTGTATTTTTAGTAGAGACGGGGTTTCACCATGTTGGCCAGGATGCTCTTGATCTCCTGACCTCATGATCCGCTGCCTCGGCCTCCCAAAGTGCTGGGATTACAGCTGTGAGCCACTGTGCCCAGCCTAGTTTCCCCATTTTCATACTTTGCCCCTCTCCTTCAGGTGATCATATAATTTATCATCTAAACCAAGTCACTTTCAAGAATGAAAAGGGGCATTATTGGTAATTGTACCAGGGTAGTAGGAATAGACCAGAACTGTCCTGGGCAAAACAGGACAATTATTGCATTCAGTAGAAACTGTACTTCGAATTTTGGATTTTGATCTCTTCCCCAGCTAGTGATATGCCGTATGACACCCTCCTGCAACGCTGCTCAGTGGCAGTGAGCCGCAGCTCCCATTCATCCTCAAGATCATGAGGATGAAAAACTGATACTCTGTAGTGTACTGTGTTGCCAGACGATTTTGCCCAACTGTAGGTGAATGTAAGTGTTCTAAGCATGTTTAAGATAGCTGAGGCTAAGCTATGCTGTTTGGTAGGTTGAGTGTATTAGATGCATTTTTGACCTATAATATTTTGAATTTAGGATGAGTTATCTGGAAATAACCCCATTTGTAAGTCAATCTTATCATATCTTTCCTCTGCTTAAAATCCTTTAGAGGATTCCTATCTCACTTAGGTAAAATCCAAATCCTTATCTTGGCTTACAAAGCGCTTGTATGATCTGTCCCTGGCCACGCCCCAGCATCATTACATGCCATACCTTCCCAAGCTCCCCACACTGGCCTTCTCTCAGTCCCACCAACAAGACAGCCTCTTATTTGTCACAGGGCCTTTGCACATGACATTCCATCTGCCCCAGACCCTCTCCTCCTTGCTGCCCACATGGCTGGCTCTTTCTCACCTTGTGAGTCTCTCTTGAAATCCTTCTTCTGTGAGAGGCCTTCCCTGGCTGATCTACTATGGATATTCTTTACTTCTTAATCAGTTTTTAATATGTGGGATTATTTTATTGATATCTTGGCTTATTCTTGTTTGTTGGGATTTTCTTTTGGTCCATCTGTCTCCCTAGATTATAAAATAGGTCAGAGGAGTGACCACTTTTGTCTTGTTCACCCCTAAATATCCAGTACCAACCAAAGTGCCTGACATATAATGGGACTTCAACGAATGCTTATTGAATGAATGAATAAGTGGTTGAATTAATTTAATAATTTACTAATAAAGGAAAAATTTTATTTTCAAAGTAGGTCAGTTTAGTTTTAGGGAATAGGAAGGTGCTAATGAAGATAAAAGGGAGACAAAGGGAGTGGGAATAATGGCCTCACCAAAGTCAAGTGGAAGCAAGAGAAGATGGGATCAAATCTGCAGGTGATGAGTTAACCCCAAAAGAGTAGAAATAGCTCTTGCTCTGAGAAAGGAAGGGGAGAAGGATGGGGTCAGGGAAGGTAGAAGATTTGAGATGGAAGACAAGGGATCTGAGGGAGTCCAGTTGTATTTGTGTATTAGTCAGTTTTCACACTGCTATAAAGAACTACCTGAGACTGGGTAATTTATGAAGAAAAGAGTTTTAATTGACTCCCAGTTCTGCAGGCTGTCAGGAAGCATGGCTAACAGGCCTCAGGAAACTTACAATCATGGTGGAAGGTGAAGGGGAAGCAAGCACCTTCTTCACGTGGAGGCAGGGTGAGAGGTGGAGACGGGGTGAGGGGTGGAGACGGGGTGAGGGGTGGAGACGGGGGGAAGTACAGTTTTAAGCCATTGAAGTCACTCACTATTATGAGAACAGCATGGGGGAAATCCATCCTCATGATCCAATCACCTCCCACCACATCCCTCTCTCAACGTTAAATATTACAATTCAACATGAGATTTGTCTGGGGACACAGAGCCAAATCATATAAACTTGCTTTTGTTGTACACTACCGCTCCCAAGATTCATCACATTACACTGTTGTGCCCATTTACTTGTCTGTCTGTAGGGCAAGTATGTGAGAAATGAAAGGCAAAAATCATGTCTGTTTTATTGCATGTTATCATTGTAGCCACAGCACCTATTATAGCTCCTGGCAAATAGTAGCTGCTCAATAAACAGGTGTTGAAATAAGTGAATGAAATGGCGAAGAAATACTCTTCACAGGTTGACAGATCTGGGAGGATGGTCCAGATTTGCCTCATGGAGTGTAATAGTGATGTGATGCTATCACCCTAGTCTCTCCCAGGTCTCAGAGTCATTACTGAGAAGGTTCTAGATGTTTTAGTGTGACCAGAAGGGCAGGGTGGAAGGGCATGGAAAGGTGTGGAGCTTACAACCTAAAGCTACCCGTTATTATATACAGATTAAAAACAATGCCGTTCTGTGAGTAATGGCATTCACAGCAACCTGGATGGGATTGGAGACCATTATTCTAAGTGAAATAACTCAGGAGTGGAAAACCGAACATCGTATGTTCTCACTCATAAGTGGGAGCTAAGCTTTGAGGATGTGAAAGCATAAGAATGATACAATGGACTTTGGAAACTCAGGGGAAAGGGTGGGAGGGGGGTGAGGAATAAAAAACTACACATTGGGTACAATGTACACTGCCCAGGTGATGGGTGCACCAAATCTCAGAAATCACCAGTAAAGAACTTTCTTATGTAACCAAACACCATCCATTCCCTCAAAACCTATCGAAATACATTAAAAAATTAGAAAAACCAATGTCGTTCTACAAATGATATATATTATCCAAATGTAACCAGTTTATAGAGGATTCTCAGTTTAAGAGGCTTTTAACTCCAAGTGGTTTAGTTTTCCTAAACGCTGCTTTCATCTGTTGTCTTATAAACTCTTTTCTCTATCCTTAACAGTTAAGTCATTATAGAGTATTTAGATTATTAAAGGTCGCTGCAGTCCTGTTTCAAGCTCCAACATCGTGTCTGTTTTAAAGCATCCTGCTCCATCATTGTCGGCTAGATTGTAGTGGGAGTGCTGGGAGGGGTGAGGGTTTAGAGAACTCTTTCTCTGCTCCTTTGGCACCAACACCTTAGAGAAGGGTGGGGATAGTCCAATTCTGAGATGCCTTTCTATCACACTTCTCAGCCTCAGGATTGGGAAAGGGGAGAGATGTAAAGGAGGGGGTAATCATTTTGGCCTCACCCTGGTTTGATGTGCTTCTAACTGATGCTGATATATATTCTCTACTGATGTGGAGCTCTCCACCGAGTTGGTGGTCAGGGTTGTTCCTGATGTGAAATCCAGCCCCCTCAGATATGGGGGTGGAACTCCCCAGAGAAGAACAGCTGTATCTACGACTGGTCCTGAAAGTGGTCCTTGTTCCAAGCCCACTATCTGGGTAAGGTTTACCTTACCTGGCCCAGCCGCTGCCTTTTCCTTAACCTCAGTGGTTTTCTTAATAGACCCACCAGAATGACTGACGATCTCTTCTCTTCCTACCCAGGGGTGCAGAGATCAGAGTTGGGTAAGAAGTCACTCTATCTTCTTTTTAGGCATATTCCACCACTACCTCTTCAGGCTCTGCTGGTCTGGGCTACTCCATCCTTCAGAAATCCCCAGATGAGAAGCAGACACCAGAATGTTCATACATGGTGAGCTCTCTCAGGAACTCACCACACTCCCCTCTGCTTTGATGGGGCACCAGAATGAGCTGGCAGTTTTGCAGCTCAGTATGCACCCAGCTGGGAAGGTATTTTCTTTTCTTTGTATTTATTCATTTTAATATTTTAAAAATTCAACTTTTTATTTTAGAGACAGTGGGTACATGTACAGGTTGGTCTACATACATATATTGAACCCAAGTAGTGAGCATAATACCTAACAGGTAGTTTTTCAACCCACGCTCCCCTCCCTTCTCCTCCTAGAAGTCTGCAGTATCTATTGTTCCCATGTTTATATCCATGTGTGCTCAGTGTTTAGCTCCCACATATACATGAGAACATGTGGTATTTGGTTTTCAGTTCTTGTGTTAATTCACTTAGGATTATGGCTTCCAGATGCATCCATGTTGCTGCAAGGGACATTATTTCATTCTTTTTTATGGCTGTGTAGTATTCCATAGCATGTATGTACCACATTTTCTTTATCCAGCCCACCACTCATGGGCACCTAGGCTGATTCCATGTCTTTACTATTGTGAATAATGTGACAATGAACATATGAGTACATATATGTTTTTGGTATAATGATCTATTTTCCTTTGGGTATACACTTAGCAATGGGATTGTTGGGTCTAATGGCAGCTGTGTTTTGAGTTCTTTGAGAAATCTCCAAACTGCTTTCTACAGTGGCTGAACTAATTTACATCCCCACCAACAGTGTATAAATGTCCCCTTTTCTCTGCAGTCTCATCAGCATCTGTTGCTTTTTGACTTATTTTTATTTTATTTTATGCATTTGTTTATTTTTACTGAGACAGGGTCTCACTCTGCCATCCAAGCTGGAGTGCAGTGGTGCAATCACGGCTTACTGCAGCCTCAAACTCTCAGGCTCAGGTGATCCTCCGACCTTAGCCTCCTGAGTAGCTGGGACTATAAGCATATGCCACTGCACTTTGCTACTTTTTTGTATTTTTTTTCCAGAGATGGGATTTTGCTATGTTGCCCAGGGTGGTCTTGAACTCCTGAGCTCAAGTGATCTGTCAGCCTTGGCTTCTCAAAGTGCTAGGATTATAGGCATGAGCCATCATGCCTGGCCTGACTTTTTAATAATTGCCTCTGGCTGGTGTGAGATGGTATCTCATTGTTGTTTTGATTTGCATTTCTCTGATGATTAGTGATGTGGAACATTTTTTTTGATATGTTTCTTGGCCACTTGTATGTCTTTTTTTTGAGAAATATCTGTTCATGTCCTTAGCCTATTTGGTTTTTGCTTGTTGATTTGTTTAAGTTATTTATAGGTTCTGGATATTAGATGTTTATTGGATACATAATCTGTGAATATTTTCTCCCATTCTGTATACTGTCTGTTTACTTTGTTGATAGTTTCAAAGAAAATGAAATACCTGGGAATACAGCTAACCAAGGAGGTGAACAATCTCTGCAAGGAGAACTACAAAGCACTACTGAAAGAAATGAGAGACGACACAAACAAATGGAAAAACATCCCATGTTCATGGATTAGAAGAATCAATATTGTTAGTATGGCCATACTGCCCAAAGCAATGTACAGATTCAATGGTATTCCTATCAAACTACCAATGCCATTCTTCACAGAATTAGAAGAAACTATTCTAAAATTCACATGGAAGAAAAAAAGAGCCAAAATAGCTAAAGCAATCCTAGGCAAAAAGAACAAAAGCTGCAGGCATCACATTACCCAACTTCAAACTATACTATAAGGTTACAGTAACCAAAACAGCATGGTTCTGGTACAAAAACAGACACATAAAGCAATGGAGCAGATTAGAAAACTCAAAAATAAAGCTGCACACCTATAACCATGTGATCATCAACAAGGCTGACATAAATAAGCAATGGGGAAAAGACTCCCCATTCAATAAATGGTGCTGGAATAACTGGCTAGCCATATGTGGAAGATTGAAACTAGACCCTTACTTTTCACCATATACAAAAATTAACTTAAGATGAATTAAAGAGGTCAGGCATGGTGGCTCATGCCTGTAATCCCAGCACTTTAGGAGGCAGGCAGATTGCTTGAGCTCAGGAGTTCAGCCCGAGCAACATGGCCAAATCCGTTTCCACTGAAAATACAAAAAGGTAACCAGGTGTGGTGGTGCATGCCTGTAGTCCCAGCTACTCAGGAGGCTGAGGCAGAAGAATCACTTGTACCTGGGAGGCGGAGGTTGCAGTGAGCTGAGATTGAGCCACTGCACTCCAGCCTGGACGATGGAATGAGACTCTGTCTCAAAAAAAAAAAAAAAAAAAGAAAGAAAGAAAGAAAGAAAAAGATGGAGTAAAGATTTAAATGTAAGACTCACACAATAAAATTCCTAGAAGAAAACCTAGGAAATACCCTTCTTGACATTGGCCTTTGCAAAGAATTTTGGCTGAGTCCCCAAAGACAATTGCAACAAAACAAAATTGACAGGTGGGACCTAATTAAACTAAAGAGCTTCTACACAGCATTCTTATTTTCCTCTATGAACCCCAAATCTGTATGGAGAAATCACCAGTCTCCACAAACACTGTACTCCCCACGGACTGACAACCCTGCTCTCTCTCTCATTCTTTTCCTCAGTCTTCTCCTTGTATGGACCAGAGGGTGCAATAGGGATGAGGAGTTGGTTGGTTGCTGAAGGCCTACACCACTACCTCTTCATAAGCCTTGGGGGCTTATGAGATGTGGCCTTACTTCTTGGATGCTCTCTCTACAACGTGGGGTACTTGGAGCCTCGTTGATCTCAGCTGTGGTCAGAGGGAAAAAAAAATTACTCAACAACTTGTTTTCCAAACTTGGGTCAAAAGCAGCCCTCCTGCAATCCTCTAACTTACTGGGTTCACTTTTTTAAATCTCTAATTGTGGGAAAAAATGCAGGTCCATTCTCAGAGAACAGTGTGCTTTATTTACCCACAAATTCATTATTTATAGAGTCTTGTCAAGGCACATTGTTTAAAACATATTTGCAAAAACTCTAGCCAATGACCTACTTGTACCTTTTTTGAAATGACTGAGGGAATTTACGGTAACTCCAGGCTGGGCTCCATGTGCCTTGTTCCTGCAGGATCTGACCCGGGGCGAGTGTGCAATGCACTGTGATCTTTGTTTACTCCTGTGCAGGGTTGGACTTAGTACTCTCCAAATAGTGCCATACTTCTCTTTAACACAAAGTCCTCAATCTATTTACCTTTCTGGTAAAGATGCTTGCAAAATTCATTTGTCCATTTATTTATTTATTTAACATGTATTTAATGAACTCCTAGTATTGGCAGGAACTCTTCTAGACCCTGGGAATACAGTAGAGAATATGGCAGAGAAGACTAGTGCTCTCATGGAGCTGATGTTTCACTGGAAGAGTTATGATCAAGCTAGTAAGTATTTAAGATCATTGAATTACATTATGTTGTACATGTATTTGTATATATGCTATACTGCTGCCAAGTTTAGATTGCAACTGTATAGCATTTGGTTAATAATCCCAACACTTAATCCTGTCAGACCAGATTTGAATTTCAGCTTTGTCATTGACTCTGTGGTGGCTAAGGGCATGACATGAAAACATGCTTATGTTAAATTGCCAGATGAAAACGCAGACTACAAAATGATAGATATTGTATCACTTGGTGTTTATGTATTCATATATCTATATACACTTAGGAAATAGATTAGAGACCAAGTATGAAGGTTCTACAGTGGTTCTCCTCACCCTTCCCCAATCTTGGCTGATGAAATTAGTATTGCTTTTTATTTTTATCCTTATTTTGTATTTTTCAAGTTTCCATCGGTGAACATGTCCGCTTAACTAAGACTCATTCAGCTGAACTGTGTCACGGGCACCTTCCTAGGTACTGAATATCCGTAGTGAAAAACTCAACTACACTGTTCCTGTCCTGATTGGGATTCCAGTGTTCAGATAAGAACAAATAACAAATATTTTATTTATAATATAGTTCAGAGTTTACAGTCCTCTCTCTTTTTCTTTCTCTCTCTCTCTCTCTCCTTATATGGACTAGAGGGTGCAATGGGAATGAGGAAGTGGTTGGTTGCTGAAACCAATTCTGTACACAAACAACACATATACATAGCACACACACAACACACACATACACCACACAGACACACACACCACGCACAACACACATACACACCACACACCACACACAACACACAACACACAACACACACAACACACACACACAACACACAACACACACATACATCACACAGACCCACACACCATTCACAACACACATGCACACCACACATACACCACACAGACACACACACCATCCACACACACAACACACATACACCACACATACACAACACACATACACACAATACACACACACATCACACACATACACCACACAGACACACATACCACGCACAACACACATACACACCACACACACACAACACACATATACCACACAGACACACGCACCATGCACAACACACATACACACCACATACATACTACACACATACACCACTCACATACACACACACCCCATATACTCCACATGCACAGCACATACACACACCACACCCCCCAACACCCCCCCACATACCACACACACACACCACACATACACCACACACATACACACCCCACACACACCACACACACACACACACCACACATACACCACACACATACACACCCCACACACACCACACACACACACACACACACCACACATATACCACACACATGCACACCCCACACACACACCACACACACACACACACACACCACAGCAATACATATGCAAACACATAGGTACACATAATGCATACAAATTAATAAAGATTACAATAAAATATGCTCCATATTCCAATAATCCTTACTCTGACCTTTTTCCCTAGTGTGATTCCATTTCTTCTCAGGCCTGCTTATCCCTCAGGATTAACCAATGGAATTTAGGTAGTTAACCTTGAGAACTAGAGGCCCTACTAATTTCTGGTGAAAGAAGTTTCTTCAAGATAAGGAAGAAAAAATGCTCCATTTGCTCCTGTAGCTGCTAGATCAGCAGTTAGGATAATAAAAGTTGTACTTACAAAAGTTCTTTCTTTTTTGTTGAGATGTGAGTCTCACTCTGTCTCCCAGGCTGGAGTGCAGTGGTGTGCCTGCAACCTCCGCCTCGTGGGCTCAAGCAATCTTCCCACCTCAGCCTCTTCAGTAGCTGGGACAACAGGTATATGCCACCATGCCCAGCTAGTTTTTTTGTATTTTTGGTAGAGATGGGGTTTTGCCATGTTGCACAGGCTGGTCTCAAACTCCTGAGCTCAAGCGATCCACCTGCCTCAGCCTCCCAAAGTGCTGGGATTACAGGTGTGAGCCACCCTGCTTGGCCACAAAAGTTATTTCTAACACAAGAATTTTGCAAAACAATAGCAGCAACAACAATAAAAAACACTTTGGAGATTGTTACTGTGTGAAACACTATAATATCTTATTTAATATTTAGACTTTAATCTATACCTTTGAAACAAAATCATTATTTTGAAGGAATCTACCAGACTAGAAAGAAAATGATAGTTGGATTGTGCCAAGTTTTGGCAAGGACATGGAGCTATAGAAATCCTCCTGTACTGCTAGAGCATGTAGATGGGCTATCCTGGAGAGCAGTGTGACACTTGGAAGCAAAAGAAAGACATATGGACTAACAATATCACTCTGTTGATATACATGGTGATGGCAATGGCAGCCTGCCTGGTGTGGGCACTGCCAAGATGCTGGCAGCAGCAGGGGAGGCGTAACTGGGTTGTGGGCTCTGCAGAGCCAGAGAGAGCCAGGAGCAGACAGGAGCCCCACTCTCCCAGGTGTGGCTGCAGCTGCCCAAGCTGTGGCTATGGACCTGGGCATGTCCTGCACTCTTGGCCCCGTCCCTGCAGGCTCAGAAGTGCCTACCACTGCTGCCTGGCCTCTCCCCACTCCTGGTGCTCACTCTGATCTCAGAGCAAAGTTGAGGTCAAGCCTGGGCACTGTCATCAACCGGCTGGGTGTGCACACACTTGGGGCAGTGCTGACACGCCAGCCCCCTGCTGCCTCTGCCCTCTCTGGACTTTGGGCACTGATGAGCACAGGAGGGAGGCAAAGGTGGGTGCTGAAGGCAGCTCAGCGATGGCCTGCAGGTGCCCCTCTGCACAAACAGCCTGGGCGCCATGAACAGCAGCAGGAGGCAGACAGGCTCCTGGGCGGAAAGGGGCAGGTCCCCGGTGAAGCCTCACCTTCAAGCCAGGGATGGCTGGAAGCCTGGGAGCCAGGCTTCCAGTTCCATGAACCAGAATGAGAACTTACAGTGCCTTTTCCAAGCCTGCCCATGGCCACCCATGGGTCAATCAGCATGCATTTTCTTCCTTCTCAGCCCATAAAGACCCCAAGCTCAACTAAACTCAGACACTCCACAGGACGACCAGCTGTGGAGAGGAGCTGCCCACTCCAGGGTCTCCTCTCTGCTAAAAGCTGGGAAGATGTTGGGACTACCAGTGGTGGGAAGAGGTTACCCAATTCAGGTCTCTTCAACTTGATGGGATGACCTGCCTGTGGAGAGGAGCCACCCACTCCAGGGTCTCCTCTAAGATATTCTGTCACTCAGTAAAGCTCTTATTCACCTTGCTCACACTCCTCTTGTCTCTGTATCTCATTCTTCCTGGATGTGGGACAAGAACCCAGGACCCTCAAGACCCACTGGATAGCAGGACTGAAAGAGCTGTAACACAAACTGGGCTGAAACATCACCCTTGTTTTCCATATTGTGGGCAACATGAAGGAGAGAAGAGAGGAGAGAAGAGCTGTGACCCTTAGAGGACCCCAGACTTAGGAGCTCCCCAAGCTAGGGCTGTTGTCACCTCTTTGAGGTTCCATGGTTCCTGGCATCTCCAAGCTTCCAGGTACCACCGTGTTCCCTGGTACCCTCAGTGGAAGCCATTTGTGGTACACCTGGTCCAACCAAAGCCTCACAGGGAGCCCCGGCTGGTGCCTGGAGCTGCCTGCCCCACTACAGCCAGTGGTCCTGGCTTTCCCCTTGCTCACTCATGCATCCCCTGCCATGCTGTGCTTGGCTCACCCTTGGCAGGCATGACCTTGGGGCCAGTAGCACTAGCCAAATGCAGCCTGCCAGGCAGAGTGGGTGGAATGAGCCCAGCAGGCCTGATCAAAATTTGGGCAAAGGCACCCCTGGCCACAGAGGTTTCCAGCAAGTGGAGTCTTTAGGTTTTTCCAAATATAAAATCATATAATCTGCAAACAAGGATAATTTGACTTCTTCCTTACCAATTTGGATGCCCTTTATTTCTTTCTCTTGTCTGTTTGCTCTAGCTAGGACTTCCAGTATTGTGTTGAATGACAGTGGTGGAAATGGGCATCCTTGTTGTATTCCCCTTCTTAGAGGAAAGGCTTTCAGTTTTCCTCATTCAGTATGATGCTACTTGTGAGTCTGTCACATATGGCTTTCATTATTTTGAGATGTGTTCCTTCTCTATCCAGTTTATTCAGCGTTTTTTATCATGAAGGGATGTTGAATTTTCTCAAATGCTTTTTCAGCATCAATGGAAATTATCGTATGGCTTTTATTCTTCATTCTGTTTATATGATGTATCACATTGGTTGATGTGCATATGTTGAACCATCTTTGCATCCCAGGGATAGATCCTACTTGGTCATAATGAATGATCTTTTTAACGTATTATTAAATTCAGTTTACTGGTATTTTGTTGAGGATTTTTGCATCAATATTCATCAGAGATATTGGCCTGTAGTTTTCTTTGTTTGACATGTCTTTGTCTGGTTTTGGTAACAGGGTAATACTGGCCTCATATAAAGTGTTCGAAAGTATTTCCTCCTCCTCCTCCTCTATATTTTGGAATATTTTGAGTAGGATTGGTATTTGTTCTTCTTTAAATGTTTGGTAGAATTCAGCAGAGAAGCCACCAAGTCCCAAGCTTTTGTTTACTGGGGGACTTTTTATTATGGCTTGGATCTTATGACTTGCTATTGGTTTGTTCAGGTTTTGGATTTCTCCCTGGTTCAATATTGGTAGGTTATGTATGAGTCTAGGAATTTGTCCATTTCTTCTAGATTTTCAAATTTATTGGCATATAGTTGCTCATGATAGCCACCAATGATCTTTTGAGTTTCTGCAGTGTCAGTTATAATGTCTCCTTTTTCATTTCTGATTTTATTTATTTGGATAGTCTATCTTTTTTTTAGTTAGTCTGGCTAAAGGTTTGCCAGTTTTGTATAACTTTTGAAAAAACCAACTTTTTGTTTCATTGACCTTTTGTATTCTTTTCTTCACTTCAATTTATTTTATTTCTGTTCTGATCGTTTCTATTCGTTTTCTGCTACCAGTTTTGGGCTTGACTTTGCTCTTGTTTTCGTAGTTCTTTAAGATGCATTGTTAGATTGTTTATTTGAAGTTTTTATTTTTATTTTTTTGATTTGGCACTTATACCTGTAAACTTCCCTCTTAGTACTGCTTTTGCTGTATCTGATAGGTTTTGATATGATGTGTTTCCATTATCATTTGTTTCAAGAAATTTTTCAATTTCCTTCTTAATTTCTTCATTGACCCACTGGTCATTCAGAAGCATATTGTTTAATTTTTATGCATTTGTACAGTTTCCAAAATTTTTCTTGTTATTGATTTCTAGTTTTATTCCATTGTGGTCAGAGAAGATGCTTGATATGAGTTCAATTTTTTTGAATGTTTTAAGACTTGTTCTGTGACCTAACATATGGTCTATCCTTGAGAATAATTCATGTGCTGAGGAAAAGAATGTGCATTCTGCAGCTGTTGGATAAAATGTTTTGTAAATATCTATTAGATCCATTTGGTCTATCGTGCAGATTAAGTCCAATTTTTTGTGTGATTTTCTGTCTGGAAGATCTGTCTGTTGCCGAAAGTGGGGTATTGAAGTCTCCACCTATTATTGTATTGCAGTCTATCTCTCTTGTTAGCTATGATACTTGTTTTATATATCTGGGTGCTCCAGCATTGGGTGCACATATATTTACAACTGTTATATCCCTTGCTGAGTTGACTCCTTTATCATTATATAGTGACCTTCTTTGTCTCTTTTTATGGTTTTTGTTTTGAAATCCATTTTGTCTGTTATAAATATAGCAACTCCTGCTCTTTTTTGGCTTTCATTGGCATGGAATATCTTTTTCCATTCCTTTATTTTTAGTCTATGTGTGTTTTTATAGGTGAAGCATGTTTCTTATGGGCAACAAATCAATGGGCCTTGTTTTTTTTTTAATCCATTCAGCCACTCTATATCTTCTTAATGGAGAATTTAGTCCATTTACATCAACGTTATTATTGATAAATAAGGAGTTACTCCTGGCAATTTTTTTGTTTTCTGTTTTGTGAACTTCTCTTCCTTCTTTCTTTCCTTCCTGTCTTCCTTTAGTGAAGGTGATTTTCTGTGGTGATATGGTTTGTTTCTTGCTTTTTTTTTTTGTATATTTGTTGTATTTTTTTTTGGTTTGAGGTTACCATGAGGCTTGCAAATTCTATCTCATACCCATTGATTCAAGCCAGTAAGAACCTAACACTGTTTGCATGAACAACAACAACAAAAAACAAATAGGCAAAGAGAAAACTAATAAGAACTTTATATCTTAACTACATCCCCTGACTTTTAAACTTTTTGTCGTTTCTACTTATATCTTATTGTACCATCTATATCTTATGTGCCGTCTATGAGTTATAGCTATTATTTTTGATTGGTTCAGTGTTTAGTCTTTCTACTCAGGATAAAAGCTGTTTACACACCACAGTTACTATGTTATGATATTCTGTGTTTTTCAGTGTACTTACTATTACCAGTGAGTTTTGTACTTTCGGATGATTACTTATTGCTCATTAACATCCTTTTCTTTTTGATTGAAGTATTCCCTTTAGCATTTCTTGTAGGATAGGACTAGTGTTGATGAAATCTCTCATCTTTAGTGTGTCTGGGAAAGTCTTTATTTCTCCTTCATGTCTGAAAGGTATTTTGCCAGACTTATAATTCTAGGGTAAAAATGTTCTCCCTTCAGCACTTTAAGTATGTTATGCCCCCTCTCCTGGCCTGTGAGGTTTCACTGAAATGTCTGTTGCCATATGTATTGGAACTCCATTGTATGTTGTTTATTTTCTCTTGCTGCTTTTAGGATCCTTTCTTTATAATTTAAAAGTTTTATTATTATTATTGTCATTTTTTGAGACAGGGTCTCACTCTGTCACCCAGGCTGGAGTGCAGTGGTGCAGCCTCAACCTTCTAGGATCAAGTAATCTTCCCACCTCAGACCCCTGATAGCTGGGACTACAGGCACATGAAAGCATACCTGGCTAATTTTTTTGTGTTGTTGCAGAGACAGGCTGGTCTCAAACCCCTGGGTTCAAGTGATTCATTCGCATTTGTCCCCCAAAGTGCTGGGATTACAGATATGAGCCACTGTGCCTGGACAGAAGTTTGATTATTAAGTGCCTTGAGGTAGTGTTCTTTGAGTTAATTCTGCCTGGTGTTCTATAATCTTCTAGTACTTGGATATTAATATTTTTCTCTAGGTTTGGGAAGTTCTCTGTTAGTATCCTTTTGAATAAACTTTCTACCCCATCTCTTTCTGTACCTCCTCTTTAAGGCCAATAACTCTTGGATTTGCCTTTCTAAGACTTTTTTCTAGATCCTGTAGGTGTGCTTCATTGGTTTTTATTGTTTATTCTCTTGCTCTTTTGATTATTATTATTTTTTTTTTCAGACAGAGTCTCACTCTGTTGCCCAGGCTTGCTGCAACCTCTGCTTCCTGGGCTCCAGTGATTCTTGTGCCTCAGCCTTCCAAATAGCTGGGACTACAGGTGCCCACCACAATACCCAGTTAATTTTTGTATTTTTAGTAGAGATAGGGTTTTGCCATATTGCCCAGACTGGTTTCAAACTCCTGGCCTCAACTAATCCACCCACCTCGGCCTCCCAAAGTGCTGAGATTATAGGCATGAGCCACTGCACCCAGCCTGATTGAGTATTTTCAAATAACCTGTCTTCAAGCTCACTAATTCTTTCTTCTGCTTGATCAGTTCTGCTATTAAAAGGCTCTGATACATTCTTCAGTATGCCAATTGCATTTTTCAGCTCCAGAATTTCTGTTTAATTCTTTTTAGTTATTTCAATATCTTTGTTAAATTCATCTGATAGAATTATAAATTTCTTCTCTGTGTTATTTTGAATTTCTTTGAGTTTCCTTAACGCAGCTATTTTGAATTTTCTGTCTGAAAAGTCACATATCTCTATTTATCCAGGATAGGTCTCTGGTGCCTTATTTAGTTCATTTGATGAGGTCATGTTTTTCTAAATTGGGTTGATGCTAATAGATGTTCTTCAGTGTCTGGGCACTGAAGAGCTAAAGTATTTATTGTAGTGTTCTGTCTGGGATTTTTTGTACTCAACTTTCTTGGGAAGCCTTTCCAGATATCTGGACAGGTTTGAATATTTTGATCTAAACTGTATGTGTTTTAGGAGGCATCCCAAGTCCAGTAAAGCTGTGGTTCTTGCAGACTTGTAGAGGTATTGCCTTGATGGTTTTGGACAATATTCGGGATAATTCTCTGGATTACCAAGCAGAGACTCTTATTCTCTTCTCTTACTTCTCCCAAACAAATGGAGTCTGTCTCTCTGTTCTAAGCTGCCTAAAGTTGGGGGTGGAGTGACACAAGCACCCCTGTGGCCACCACCACTGTGACTGGTCTGGGTCAGACCTGAAGCCAGCACAGCACAAGGTCTTGCCCAAGGCCTGCTATAACCACTCTCTGGCTACTGCCTATGTTCACTCAAGGCCCTGGGGCTCTACAATCAGCAGGTGGCAAAGCCAGTCGGGCCCATGTCCTTCCCTTCAGGGTGGTGAGTATCCTCACATTCCAGGTGGGTCTAGAGGTGCCAACCAGGATTCATGGACTAGACTCCAAAACCTTAGAAATTTACCTGTTTTCTATTGTACTACAACAACCTCACACTCAAACCACAAGATGCAGTTGTTCCCACTCTTGCCTCCCCTTTTTAAAGGCAGAGAAGCCTCACCCCGTGGCCACTACCACCACAGGCCTATGGGGAGTACCACCAGACTAATACCAATGTTCCCTTAAAGCCCAAGGGCTCTTTAGTCAGTTTGTGGTGAATATTGTGTGGCTTAAAAGTCACCCTTCAGAGCAGTGGGTTCTCCTCTGTCCCAGGGCAGGTCTAGAAATGCCAAGAGCCATGTCCTGGAATTGGGGACCCCAAGAGCCTGCTTGGTGCTCTACCCCACTGTGGCGCTGCTGGTACCTAAAGTGCAAGGTGAAGTCTGCTTTACTTTTTCCTCTGATTTTCCCAAGCAGAAGGAGTTTCACCCCATCGCCACCACTGCTGGTAATGTGATGAGTATCACCTGAAGCAGCAAGTCCTGAGACTCACTCAAGGCCTCAGTATAGTACCTGGGTATTGCTGCTGGTTATTCAGGGCCCAAGGGCTCTTCAGTTAGCAGGTGATGCACGGTGCCAGGACTGGGTTTTTCTTTTCAAAGCTGTGGGTTCCCTTCAGGCCCAGCGTGTGTCTGAAAATGTTATCCAGGAGCCAGGGCCTGGAAAGAGGGCCTTGTGACTCTGACTAGTGCCCTATTTTTCTGTGGCTGGGTGGGTATTCAAGATGGAAGACAAAGTTCTCCCCACTCTTCCCTCTCCTCTCTTGAAGTAGAAGGCTGAGTTCTGTTTTGGAACCACAAACTGTGCAGCCTGAGCTTAGGGGAGGGTGATACCAGCACTTCCTTAGCACCCCAGCTGGTGTCTCAGTAATTTGTCTGCCCCTACCTGCCACCCTTGCCCAGTCCACTGTGTCTGGGCCTGATTCAGCACTAGGACTCATCTAAGAGTTGCAGTCTGTGTTAGTTAGGGTTTTCTTTCTTACTTACTTTCTTTCTTTCTTTTTTTTGACTTGAAAAGCAAACTGTATTTCAAATTATCCAAAAAAAGTGTTAACTCTGAAACATTTAACATATTTCATTTAAACTCATATGGTCATAAAACTCAAACTATCAAACAAAAATAGCATTGTGTGCTTAACCATTTTAATAATGAACCTTTAAGAGGAAACATTTAGAGATTCCCACAAAATTTGGGACCCATTAGGCAACATATATTTAATATTAAGCAAAGACAGCATTAAAACGAAAATCCTCAAATTTCAAGAGAACGCCTGTTCGAGTCTTTGATATGCATTTGCACATGACAAAAGAAATATTTTAATTTAAAAGAAACCAAGTCTGAGTGCTTACCCTTTCTTCAAATGTAATCTCCAATCCACCCTTCATTTTATGAACGCATATCCCTCACTCTACTTCATCTACACAGAACCAGTGTTAGTTCAACATGATTGGTTTCACTCAAAGCCCTCTAGATCCCATTTCATATATCCCATCGACCACCATTATTCCCTTACACGTTTGCACAGCCTTATACTGAGTATTACATTGTAACTGAGCTGGGGAATTTTAGGTATCCAAAGGTAATTATATACACACACCTTTCTGTTTTATTGCACAGTTCACAATATAGCCGGTGATTACACAGCCAACTGGGTTAAGATGAATATCGACTGTTTAGACAAAAACGTCGATTTTGTCCCCAACCCCAAATGAAACAAGAAAGACACACATATTCACCACCACATAAAGGTTGTGTTTACTCTGTGGTGCAGTCCTGAGGGATTATGCCACTCTAAATGTGTTAAATCCAGAATCCATAACATTCCTGGTGGCATTCAGACATGAAGTATAGGACACAAGACCATAAGTGTCCTGCGCTCATAAGCCATTTGTGCCACATACGTAACAGAAAGGGCACTTTTAAAGCTTTTCAGATATTCAATAATGTTTGCTTTTTCAACTTTTTTTTTTTTTTTTT
>NW_016803218.1:1092868-1094393 GCF_001698545.2 Rhinopithecus bieti | reverse complement strand
ACTTTTTTTTTTTTTTTTTTTTTTTTTTAGACGGAGTCTCACTCTGTTGCCCAGGCTGGAGTGCAGTGGCACAATCTGGGCTCACTGCAACCTCTGCCTCCTCGGTTCAAGCTATTTTCCTGCCTCAGCCCCCCAAGTAGCTGGGATCACAGGCGTGTTCCACCATGACTGGCTAATTTTGTATTTTAGTAGAGATGGGGTTTTGCCATGTTGGCCAGGTTGGTCTCAAACTCCTAACCTCAAGTGATCTACCTGCCTCGGCCTCCCAAAATTCTGGGATTACAGACATGAGCCACCATGCCCAGTCTGCCTTTTCAAAATTATTACCACACTAGCTCACACTTAAGGTAAAAACAATAATTAGAATCCTTATTAACAATACATTTTGACTTCAAGTTCAGAAAAAGCTGTTGGTTACAAGTTCTGTTGAATTTTCTGTCAAATTTAAGAAGTCTATAGGATGACACGAAACCATCCCTGGTAATATATTTGCAGTTTGGTCTTCAAAAGTTGTAAAAAGTGACAAAGAAAAAAAAAAAAAAAAAAATACTGAGTTAAAACCTTTAAAAATATTTATTAGGAATTGTTTTTAAATGCCACTTATTTGAGACAGCAGAAACCAAAGCATTTTCCTTAGAATTCTCACTTAGCTTATATTTCACAAAAGTGCTTCAGATTTCTACCACCTGTATGGGGTGTAAACACAAAGGAAGCCCAACAAAACCAAAGGCCCAATGGCATCTATTCCCAAGGCTAAGGTATAACCCCAGGCTAACCCACCTGCCCTGTGCTGAGTAGCTGGACATGCCTGTGAGTGCTCAGAGTCACACACATGAATGAGAGGGTCAGGTACCAAGGTGCTTTTATTCATTCATTTCTCAAACTCAACCCCTTTCAAATCCTGACTCTATGTAATAGGCCAAAGGATGCTACTCATATTTATTTCATATTTATTTGGTGTCAAATTATTATTATTTTTTAAATTCTTACATCTACACCTTGAAAGTAAACTGCAATATCCAGCACAACATTATCAGACAGAGCTGTTGTATGGCTATTTAGGTTCATTACTGCCTGGCTAATACTTAATATGCTTCATCCTTTACAGCTGGAGGAAGGATGTTCATTGTATTTAACCAGCCATACAGCATTTAGAGGTAAACAACTTTTATGGACTATTTGCCCAGAAACTTTAAGTAAACTACCAAGTTGAGGCCCTGATTTTATTTTGGTCAGTATGTGCACATATTCACATGCAATTATCCGAAAGAAGAAAAACTGGTTAACAAGAAACCTACCATCATATCATGCTGGAAATCAATCTTTAACTACATAATGTTTACAGAAAGGGTTTTAAGATTCATAATCCACTTTTTCAGTTTGTCTCTTATATTTCATTAGTCAATCGGAAGTGGCATATGAGTCATTTTGCTTTATCTGGAAAAAATATTTTCACATTTTCCAATTCCTTTGACAAAGAAGTTTTCATCTGCTAAGGGACGAGAATGCTATTTGGCTGTTACCT
>NW_016803218.1:1085620-1089922 GCF_001698545.2 Rhinopithecus bieti | reverse complement strand
TTCCTTCCTTCCTTCCTTCCTTCCTTCCTTCCTTCCTTCCTTCCTTCCTTCCTTCTTGTAACACCATCCCAGCCTGGAGTTTAGCAGGATGATAGCTTTCTGATAATATTCCCAATGTATTCCATTGTTATTGTTCTGTTAGGTTTCTCTCTTCTGGAGTCAATTTTGATAACTGCATTTCCGTTCTCCAGGCGCCCATTTTCCTAACCTGTGAAAAGCGGGGACGGGGGGTGGACAAGGTCAATAAGTCCTCTTCCGTCTTTGACACTCCACAGTCAGGGGTCCCGAAGTGAGGAGGCCAGAAATCCCAGTCTCCCGGTAAGCAGGGGCCCTTGCGCGGTGCCAGCCCCGCTCTCTCCAGGGCTCAGGCAGAGCCCGGCTCCTACCCGCCCCAGCGGTTCCTGCGCATCAGGTAGGTGCCTCCCCAGTCCGGGGCGCGACCGAATGAAGGCACAGCCTCCTTCGCAGGAAAGGTCGCCCAGCAGCCGGACAAACACCCACCTCAGGAGAAAAAGGTGGGAGCAGAAGAGACTCAGAGCTGATTCCGCGCGCGCCGTCTGGGCGGGGCCCGCAGCGGCCAGGCTGGGGCAGCAGGCTAGAGCAGAGGACTGGGCTGAGCCTCCAGGGAGGCCCGCTGCCCGGACGGACGGGCCCTTCGGCGCGTTTTTCCTCCCTCCAACCATATGCGAGGGGAGCTAGGTGCTTCCCCACGCCCGCCCCGCACTCACCCATCCTAGTTAGGGGTTTCTAGAAGGACAGAACTAATAAGACAGATGTATATATAAAGGGGAGTTTATTAAGATTATTGACTCACACTATCACAAAGTGAGGTCCCACAATAGGCCCATCGCAAGATGAGGAGTAAAGAAGCCAGTCTGAGTCCCAAAACGTCAAAAGTAGGGAAGCCAACAGTGCAGCCTTCAGTCTGTGGTGCAAGGTCCAAGAGTCTCAAAGCTGAAGAACATGGAGTCTGATGTTCGAGGGCAGGAAGCATCCAGCACGGGAGAGTCAGTCTAGTCCTTCCGTGTTCCTCTATCTGCTTTTATTCTGGCCATGCTGGCAGCTGATTAGGTGGTGCCCGCCCAGATTGAGGGTGGGTGTGCTTTTCCCAGTCCGCTGACTCAAATGTTAATCTCCTTTGCAGCACCCTCACAGACACACCCAGGATCAATACTTTGCATCCTTCAATCCAATCAAGTTGACACTCAGTGTTAACCATCACACAGTCCTTATGGCCTTGACTGCCTTTCATATTTACTTAAAGAAACAGAGCAGTGTAGGTGGTGAGATTTGCGGGAACTCAAGTTCCAACCACTGGGCCTGTGATTCCCCTCTGGCTGGTCCTGGTTTAAAAGCTCACTCTGTGGGCGGGCATCATCTGAGTTTGGTCTGGTTTTCCTTTCTCCTCTAACAGGAAGGTACTGAATTCAGTGGCTCATAATTGCTGTGTTCTCCCTCCCCCAGCACCCAGAGATGCTCTCCAGACCATGCAGCTACTGCTGGGGTGTCGGGGAGAGGGGGTGTCAGCAATTCAAGACTGTTTTTTCTACCTCTTCAGAGACTTTCAGCAATACCAGGTTAATACCAGGCACTATGAGGGCTCACCTGATTTACGGTTCTTAAGAAGGTTTTGTGTGTGTGTATGTGTGTGTGTAGATAGTTGTTAAATTGGTGTCCTTGTGGGGGAATGATGGGTGGAGCCTTCTATTCTGCCGTTTTGCCCTGCTCCCCTTTTTCATTTTTTGAAATAATTTTAGGAGAATTGGTGTTAGTTCTTCTCTGTACGTTTGGTAGAATTCATCAGTGAAACCATTCAGCCTTGGGCTTTTCTTTGTTGAGAGACATTTTATCACTCATTTAATCTTGTTACTCATTATTGGCCTGTTCAGGTTTTTTGTTTCTTCCTGATTCAACCTTGGTAGGTTGTATGTGTTTAGGAAATTATCCATTTCCTCTAGGCTTTCCAGTTTGTCAGTGTGCAGTTGTTCATAATAGTCTGATGATCTTTTTAATTCAGATATTGTCAGTTGTCATATCTCCTTTTCATTTCTGATTTTGTTTATTTGGGTCCTCTCTCTGTTTGGTTGGTATAGCTAGTAGTTTATTGATTTTATCTTTTTTTCTTTTTAAGACAAAGTTTTATTTCTGTCACCCAGGCTGGAGTCAGTGGTGTGATCTTGGCTCACTACAACCTCCACCTCCTGGGCTCAAGAGATCCTCCCACCTCAGCCTCTGAAGTAGCTGGGACTACAGGCATGCACCACAGTGTATTTTTTTGCAGGACAGGATTTCACTATGTTGCCCAGGCTGGTCTTGAACTCCTGAGGTTGTGATCAACCCACCTCAGCCTCCCAAAGTGCTGGGATTACAGTGTGAGCCACCTTGCCCGGCCTGAGTTTATCTTTCCAAAAAATCACTTTTTGTTTCATTGATCCTTTGTATACATTTTTTGTTTCTGTTTTGTTTACTTCTGCTCTTTCTTTTTTCTTTCTACTAATTTTGGGTTTTGTTTGTTCTCACTTTTTTAGTTACTTGAGGTGTATCATTAGACTGTTTGTTTGAAATCTGTTTTTTTTGATGTAGACGTTTATTGCTTTGAACTTTCCTCTTAGCATTACTTTTCCTGTATCTCATAGGTTTTGGTATGTTGTGTCTTGGTTTTCATTTGTTTCAAGATTATTAAAAATTTCCTTCTTAATTACTTCATTGACTCAAAGGTTGTTGAGGATCATGTTGTTAGTTTCCATGTTTGTCTAATTTTCAAATAACAAGAATTGTTGATTTCTAGTTTTATTCCATTGTTCTCTGAGAAGATACTTGATATAATTTAGACTTTAAAAAAAATTTGTTGAGACTTGTTTTGTGGCCTGCCATATGGTCTATCCCAGGGAATGTTCCGTGTACCGATGAGAAGAATGTATATTCTGTAGCTGTCATATGAAATGTTCTATAAATTTCTACTAGGTACATTTGGTCCAAAGTGCAGTTTAAATTCACTGTTTCTTAATTTATTTTCTGTCTAGATGATCTGTCTAATATTGAGAGTGGGGTGTTGAAGTCCCAACTTTTCTTGTATTGTAGTCTATCTTTCCCATTGGAGGTAATAATATATGCTTTATATATCCATACACTCCAGTGTTGGGTGCATGCATGCATATTTAGAATTATTTTATTTTCTTGCTGAGTTGATCCTTTTATCCTTATATGATGGCATTCTTTGTCTCATTTTACTATTTTTGACTTAAAGTCTGTTTTATCTAATAGTACAGCTACTGCTGCTTGCTTTGATTTCCATTTATGTGGAATATTTTTTCCCACCCCTTTATTTTCAGTCTGTCTCTTTACAGATAAAGTGAGTTCTTTGTAGGTGGCACACGGTTTGGTCATTTTTTTTTTTTTTTTGGAGACAGAGTCTCACTCTGTTCCCCAGGCTGGAGTGCAGTGGCACGATCTCAGCTCACTGCAAGTTCTGCTTCCCGGGTTCATGCCATTCTCCTGCCTCAGCCTCCTGAGTAACTGGGACTACAGGCACCTACCACCATGCCCGGCTAATTTTTTGTATTTTCAGTAGACACAGGGTTTCACTGTGTTAGCCAGGATGGTCTCGATCTCCTGACCTTGTGATCTGCCAGCTTCGGCCTCCCAAAGTGCTGGGATTACAGGCATGAGCCACCACGCCCAGTCGATTTGGTCATTTAAAAAAATCCATTTAGCCAGTCTATATCTTCTAAGTGGAAAATTTAATGTTTACATTCAAGGTTATTATTGACGTGAGGACTTATTCCTGTCATTTTGTTAATTGTTTTCTGGTTGTTTTGTACATCATTTGTTCCTTTCTCTCTTATTGTTCATTACTGTGGTTTGGTGTTTTTCTGTAGCGGTACTGTTTGATCCATTCTCTTCCTCATTTGTATGTTTGCTTCACCGTAAGTTTTTTTGTTTTTTTGTTTTTATACTTAAAGTTCTAGGGTACACGTGCACAATGTGCAGGTTTGTTACATATGTATACATGTGCCATGTTGGTGTGCTGCACCCATTAACTCATCATTTACATTAGGTATGTCTCCTGATGCTATCCCTCCCCCCTCCCCCCACTCTACGACAGGCCTCAGTGTATGATGTTCCCCTTCCTGTGTCCAAGTGATCTCATTGTTCAATTCCCACCTATGAATGAGAACATGCAGTGTTTGGCTTTTTGTTCTTGTGATAGTTTGCTGAGAACGATGGTTTCCGGTTTCATCCATGTCCCTACAAAGGACACAAACTCATCCTTTTTTATGGCTGTATAGTATTCCATGGTGT
>NW_016803218.1:1061120-1084102 GCF_001698545.2 Rhinopithecus bieti | reverse complement strand
TGATTTTTGCACATTGATTTTGTATCCTGAGACTTTGCTGAAGTTGCTTATCAGCTTAAGGAGATTTTGGGCTGAGATGATGGGATTTTCTAAATATACAATCATGTCATCTGCAAACAGGGACAATTTGACTTCCTCTTTTCCTAATTGAATACCCTTTATTTCTTTCTCCTGCCTGATTGCCCTGGCCAGAACTTCTTTTTTTTTCTTCTTCTTTTTTTTTGAGGCAGAGTCTTGCTGTGTCACCCAGGCTGGAGTGCAGTGGCGCGATCATCTCGGCTCACTGCAAGCTCCGCCTCCCAGGTTGCCGCCATTCTCCTGCCTCAGCCTCCTGAGTAGCTCGGACTACAGGCACCCGCCACTGCGCCCGGCTAATTTTTTGTATTTTTAGTAGAGACGGGGTTTCACCGTGGTCTCGATCTCCTGAACTTCTAACACTATGTTGAATAGGAGTGGTGAGAGAGGGCCTCCCTGTCTTGTGCCAGTTTTCAAAGGGAAGGCTTCCAGTTTTTGCCCATTTGGTATGATATTGGCTGTGGGTTTGTCATAAATAGCTCTTATTATTTTGAGATATGTCCCATCAATATCGAATTTATTGAGAGTTTTTAGTATGAAGGGCAGTTGAATTTTGTCAAAGGCCTTTTCTGCATCTGTTGAGATAATCATGTAGTTTTTGTCTTTGGTTCTGTTTAGATGCTTTACCAGTAAGTTTTGTACTTTTGTGAGTTTTCATTATGTCAGGCCATCATGAAATCTGGTCTTCATCTAATTAAGAATGAAATCATAAAATTTCTTCAAACAAACAAACAAAATCAAGACACAGCATACCAAAACCTATGGGGTAAAGCAATGCTAAGAGGGAAATTTATTGCAATAAATTCCATGCTTTACTTGCTAATATTGGACTCCCTCAAACACTTCCTGCAGAGTTGGACTAGTTGTGAATTCCCTCAACTTTTGCTTGTTTGGAAAAGACTTTTTTTCTCTTTCAATTATGAAGGATGGCTTTTCTGGGAATAGTATTCTTGGCTGACAGATTTTTGTTTTGTGTTTCATTTCAGCACTTTGAATATATCAACTCATTCTCTCCGGGCTTGTAGGGTTTCTGTTGAGAATTCCATTGTTAGTCTTATGGACATCCTTATATGTGACTACACATTTTTCTTTTGTGGTTTTTAGAGTTATCTCCTTGTCTTTGACTTTTGATAGTTGATTATAATGTACCCAGGAAACTTTTTTGGGTTGTATCTATTTGGTGATGTCCTAGCTTCCTGTATCTGGATGTCTAAATCTCTTGCTAGACTTGGAAATTTTTCAGCAATTATTTTGCTAAATAGGTATTATATGTCTTTGACTTTCTCTTCACTTTTTGGGCCACACTAAATTCAAATGTTTGGTTGCCTATGGTGTCCAAAAAGCCTATGTTACATAGGCTTTCTCTCTCTCTCTCTTTCTTCCTTCCCTTCCCTTCTCTTCCCTTCCCTTCCCTTTCCTTTCTTTTCCTTTTTTTTTTTTTTTTTTTTTCACTTTGCTCTTTTCAAAAAAGTCTGACTGGGTTATTTTGAAACACTTGTCTTCACGTTCTAAAATTCTTTCTTCTGCTTGATATAGTCTATTGTTGAAGCTCTTGATTACTTTAAAATTTCATTCATTGAATTAATCATTTTCAGAATTTCCGTTTGTTTCCTTTTTAATGGTATCTATCTCTTTTGTAAATTTCTCATTCACATCCTGAATTATTTTTCTAATTCCTTTGTATTATTTATCTGGGTTCTTGTGTATCTCACTGAGCTCCTTTTAAACAATTGTTTTGAATTATTTTCCAGGCATTTCATAAGTTTCTTTTTCATTGGAATCTACTGCTGGATAATTATTGTGTTCCTTTGGAGGTGTCATATATCCTTGCTTGTTCATGTTTCTTTTGTCGTTTCATTAATATCTGTGCATCTGGTGTAAGAGTAGTTTTTAAATTTTTTTGGGTTGGCATTTGTAGGGCAAGACTTTTTCCTGTAGATTTATCTATTGTATTGGTTGAGTAAAGTACTTTAGGTTTGATTATGGGTACATGCAGTAGTGTAGTCCCCATATGATTTGTTTACCTATAAATACTGTCAATATTGTCTGTGATTCCTTCAGTGACTTAGGCTGCATTTGTTAATAGAGGATGTGATGAGGCTTTTCTGGGATAGGATGCCAGGTGGGCCAGTCTATGGCAGCAGGCCGAGCATGCCTGTTCTTGGGCCCCTGGGTGGCATCTACACAGACACTAGTATTAGAGGGTCTTGGCAGGCTGATTCTTGGGCTTCCAGTCAGCTTTCCTGGGTGCCAGTGATGACAGCACTTGCTCAGGTAGGCCCAAGCAGGGGGCTTGGGCCTTGGGTGGCAGTGCCAGGCTGAGCAGGTCTGTCCATAGGCCCTCCAGTAGCACACACAGGTGCAGGCTGCAGTGGGAGAGGTGAGGCTATCTTCAGGCTCTAGGTGGTGTGCTTGGTTGGCAGTGGTGGCAGTGGGTGGGAAGAGCCTGTCTTCTCAGGGCATGGGCAAGTGCATGGCGGCCCTGCTGCTTGGGAGAGGTAGAGTTGTTGACAGTGGCAGTCACCCCAGACAGGTGGCTCTCAGGATATGAGGAGTGCACACTTCATCCTCCTAGTGTCAGTGGCTGGCAGGGGGAGCTTATTCTCAGAGTGCATGCAAGTGCATGGTAGTCCAGCTGCTGGTGGGAGCAGAGATGCTGTCAGTGGCGGTGGCATGAGGCAGGTGGGATTCAGGCTCTAGGGAAAATGTGATTTGACTCCCTTTATCCTGGGGGCAGTTTCCTTTGAGTGCTGCACTACCCTTTCCCCAGGGTGCAGAAGGTCATGTGGACTAGAGTGCTGGGAGCCCTGCAAGTCTGTTGCGTTCAATTGTGACACTCCAGGTGAACATGGGGCGATGTCGGTGGGGCTCTTTGGAATGTGGTGATGCAGGAGCTGTTGGACCCCAGTGCAGGATGCAGTCTTATGGGGTCTGGGCTCTCAGAATGGTGCCATGCTGCAGCTGTCCAGGTCTCCAGGAAATGTGTGTGACATCACATGAGCTCCCTTTCTGGAGCAATGTTGTAGTACAGACTCCAGGGGGTTCTCTATACCAGTCTTAGGGCCCACGGCAGTTGAGGGGCTCTCCGGTGGCTAAGATTGCAGGAGTTCATGATGAGAATGTGAAACTGCTGGAGATCTCTTTCTTACCCTTTCCACACACTGGGGAGCTGTTCAGGGCTTCCAGCTGATCCCAATTGGGCTTTCCTACTCGTCTACCCATCTTTTCATGCCTCAAGTGTTTTCTGTCACTTTTTTGCTGTATTCCAGCATTCTCTGGAGTATGATAATCCTGTAGCTATTTTAATTCTTCTTTGTGGAGTAGGCTAGTGTCCAGTGCCTCTAGTCAGCCACCTCAAAGCCCCTCTTCTATAGTTTTATTTTACATTTATCAATATTAACAAGTAGATCAATTGACTTCCCTTCTAAAAGGTGAAGAGTTCATCACATGTAAGGATCCTTCTTCTTCCTCTTTCTACTTAATGAAAATTGTTATTTATTTATTTTCATTTGGTATAGACTCACAATGGTATTTCTTATGAGTTAACTTCTTGGGCCACATGCAACACTTAAATCAACCTACTTGTCATTTAAAAAATTGCCATTTGAATTAAAAATTATTTAAAATATTTAGAAACGTTTTTTAATAGATTCATTCAGAAAATATTTATTAAGGATCATGTAAAGGGCTGAATCGTGTCTCTGCAATATTCATGTATTGAAGTTCTCATCCCCAGTATATCAGAAGATGACCATATTTAGAGAAAAGGTCTTTACAGAGCGAATGAAGTTAAAATGAGCCTGTTAGGGTGAGCCTTGATTGAATATGACTAATGTCCTTATAAGAAGAGGAGGTTAGGACAAAGACACATAGAGAGAAGATCATGTGAAGAGGGGAGAAGAAGGCCCCATAAATAAGCTAAGGAAAGAGTCCTCAGAAGAAGCCACTGTGAGATATCACTATACACCTCTTAGAATGGCTAAAAAAAGTTCGTAGTTTCGAATGTTGGCAGAGGTTTGGAGAAACTCAATTTTTCATACATTGCCAGTAAGAAAGTAAAATAGTATAACTACTTTGGAAATTCTTTCATATTTACCTAAAAAGGTAACTATACACACCATACTACCTAGCAATCCATACTGGGCGTTTATCCTAGAGAATGGAATTATGTTCACTGAAAAAATTTGCACACAAATGTTTATAGCAATGATATGGTTTGGCTGTGCCCTCACCCAAATCTCATCTTGAATTGTAACTCCCACAATTCCCACATACCATGGGAGGAATGTAGTGGAAGGTGATTAAATTATGGGGGTGGGTCTTTCCCATGCTATTCTTGTGATAGTGAATAAACCTCATGAGATCCGATGGCTTTAAAAAATAGGAGTTTACCTGCACAAGTTCTTTCTTTGCCTGCTGCCATCCATGTAAGATGTGACTTGCTCCTCCTTGCCTTCCATCATGATCATGAGGCCTCTCCGGCCATGGGGAACTGTGAGTCCAATTACACCTCTTCCTTTTGTAAATTGCCCAGTCTTGGGCATGTCTTTATCAGCAGCATGAAAATGGACTAATACAGTAAATTGGTACCAGTAAAGTGAGGCGTTGCTGAAAAGATACCTGAAAATGTGGAAGCGACTTTGGAACTGGGTTACAGGCAGAGGTTGGAATGGTTTGGAGGGCTCAGAAGAAGACCAGAAAATGTGGGGAAGTTTGGAATTTCCTACAGACTTATTGAATGGCTTTGACCAAAAGCCTGGTAGCAATATAGACAATAAGATCCAGGCTGAGGTGGTCACAGACCAAGATGAGGAACTTCTTGGGAACTGGAGCAAAGGTGACTGTTGTTATGTTTTAGCAAAGAGACTGGTGGCATTGTGCCCCTGCGCTAGAGATGTGTAGAACTTTGAACTTGACAGAGATGATTTAGAGGTATCTGGTAGAACAAATTTCTAAGCAGCAAAGCATTCAAGAGGTGACTTGGGTACTGTTAAAAGCATTCAGTTTTATAAGGGAAGCATAGCATAAAAATTTGTAAAATTTGCAGCCTGACAATGTGATGGAAAAGAAAAACCCATTTTCTGAGGAGAAATTCAAGCCAGCTGCAGAAATTTGCATAAGTAACCAGGAGCCGAATGTTAATCCCCAAGACAATGGAGAAAGTGTCTTAAGGGCATGTCAGAGGTCTCCACAGCAGCCCTTCCCATCACAGGCCCAGAGACCTAGGAGAAAATAGTTTCATGGGCTGGGCCCAGGGTCCATGTGCTGTGTGCAGCGTAGGGACATGGTGCCTTGTGTACCAGCTACTCCAGCTGTGGCTGAAAGGGGCCAATGTAGAGCTTGAGCCATGGCTTCAGAGGGTGCAAGCCTCAAGCCCGGCAGCTTCCACATGGTGTTGAGCCTGCTAGTGCACAGAAGTCAAGAATTGGAACCTCTGCCTAGATTTCAGGGGATGTATGGTAACGCCTGGATGTCCAGACAGAATTTTGCTGTAGAGGCAGGGCTCTCATGGAGAACCTCTGCTGGAGCAGTGTGGAAGGGAAATGTGAGTTCAGAGCCCCAACACAGAGTCCCTATTGGGGCACTGCCTAGTGGAGCTGTGAGAAGAGGGACACCGTCCTCCAGGCCCCAGAATAGTAGATTCACTGACAGTTTGCACCATGTGTCTGGAAAAGCTGCAGACACTCAACGCCAGCCCATGAAAGCAGCTTGGAGGGAGACTGTACCCTGCAAGGCCACAGGGGCAGAGCTACCCAAGACCACATGGGAACCCACCTCTTACATCAGCATGACCCAGATGTGAGATATGGAGTCAAAGGAGATCATTTTGGAGCTTTTTTTTTTTTTTTTTTTTTTTTTGAGACAGAGTCTCACTCTGTCACCCAGGCTGGAGTGCAGTGGCCAGATCTCAGCTCACTGCAATCTCTGCCTCCCGGGTTCATGCCATTCTCCTGCCTCAGCCTCCCAAGCAGCTGGGACTACAGGTGCCCGCCACCTCGCCCAGCTAGTTTTTTGTATTTTTAGTTGAGACGGGGTTTCACCATGTTAGCCAAGATGGTCTCGATCTCCTGACCTTGTGATCCACCTGTCTCGGCCTCCCAAAGTGCTGGGATTACAGGCTTGAGCCACCGCGCCCGGCCCATTTTGGAGTTTTAAGATTTGACTGCTCTGCTGGATTTCAGACTTGCATGGGGCCTGTAGCCCCTTTGTTTTGGCCAAGTCCTCCCATTTGAAATGGCTGTATTTATCCAGTNTTTTTTGAGACAGAGTCTCACTCTGTCACCCAGGCTGGAGTGCAGTGGCCAGATCTCAGCTCACTGCAATCTCTGCCTCCCGGGTTCATGCCATTCTCCTGCCTCAGCCTCCCAAGCAGCTGGGACTACAGGTGCCCGCCATCTCGCCCAGCTAGTTTTTTGTATTTTTAGTTGAGACGGGGTTTCACCATGTTAGCCAAGATGGTCTCGATCTCCTGACCTTGTGATCCACCTGTCTCGGCCTCCCAAAGTGCTGGGATTACAGGCTTGAGCCACCGCGCCCGGCCCATTTTGGAGTTTTAAGATTTGACTGCTCTGCTGGATTTCAGACTTGCATGGGGCCTGTAGCCCCTTTGTTTTGGCCAAGTCCTCCCATTTGAAATGGCTGTATTTATCCAGTGCCTGTACCCCCATTGTGTCTAGTAAGTAACTAACTTGCTTTTGATTTTATAGCTCATAGGTGAAAGGGACTTGCCTTGTCTCAGATGAGACGTTGGACTGTGGACTTTTGAATTAATGCTGAAATGAGTTAAGTCTTTGGGGGGACTATTGGGAAGGCATGATTTGTTTTGAAATGTGAGGACATGAGATTTGGGAGGCACCAGGGGTGGAATGATATGGGTTGGCTGTGTCCCCACTCAAATCTTATCTTGAATTGTAACTCCCACAATTCCTGCATATCATGGGAAGAAACTGGTGGGAGGTGATTGAATTATGGGGGCGGGTCTTTCCCATGCTGTTCTTGTGATAGTGAATAAGTCTTATGAGATCTGATGGCTTTTGAAAAATGGGAGTTTGCCTGCACAAGCTCTCTCTTTGCCTGCGGCCATTCATATAAGATGTGACTTGCTCCTCCTTGCCTTCTGCCATGATCATGAGGCCTCCCCAGCCATGTGGAACTGTGAGTCCAATTACATCCCTTCCTTTTGTAAGTTGCCCAGTCTCAGGTATGTCTTTATCAGCAGTGTGAAAACAGACTAATACAAACAGCTTTATTTATAATAGCCAAACTGGAAACAATCCAAATGCCTTTCCAATTGTGAATAGTGAAAGAAACTATAATACATCTAGAGAATAGAATTTTACGTAACAATTTAAGAAAATCAACAACAAATTACTTACTGCAACAACTTGGATGGATCTTGAGGACATTATGCTGAGTGAAGAGAGTCAGACTCAAAAAGGTTATATACTCTCTGATTCTGTTTTATAACATACTTGAAATGACAAAATTATAGAGATGAAGAGCAAGTAGGTGGTTGCCAGGGATTTGGGAAGGGGGATGGGTGTGGGTGTGACTATAATGTGTAACCTAAGAGAATTCTTTTGTGGTGAACTAATAGTCCCATATCTTGAATGTGGTGGTAGTTATGTCAATCTATACATGTGTTAAAATGAAAATGTCACAGAATGATTCGCAAAGTGAAATCCGCAAAAAAAAAAAAAAAAAAAAAAAAAAAAGAGTGTATAAAAAACTAGTGATATCTGAATGGTTAGCTATGGTATAGATAATTTTATTGCACCAATGTCAATTGCCTGATAATATACTATATTTATGCAGTCTATCATTGGTGTAGGCTGGGTGTAGGGTACACAGGAACTCTCTGTACTAGTTTTGAAACTTCTGGTTAATGTGTAATTAATTTAGAATGAAAAGTTAAAAAACAATGGAAAGATCAGTTGGTTGGGTTGACTACCTATGTGAATAACTGAAGTCATCAAGAATGAGGACATGGGGTATGTTAATGAGAAGTTAGTAAACCAAGACACACAGGCCATAAGATCATATAATAAGCATCATACACACATCTCTAAAGTGAAGCATATATTAAAATTTTGTCATATTTTCTCACAATTGGTCTTTAAAATACATAAATACAATTTTACAGATATACCTAGAGGCTCAAACCTGCATCTCTCCTCTCACTGATCTCTTCAGAGCTTCTGAAATTGGTATGCATTATTCTCTCATATGTGTAACAGGATGTTGAAACAGGAGTTTTAATTGAAATACCAAGACACTAGGCTGGGCGGGGTGACTCACACCTGTAATCCTAGCACTTTGGGAGGCTGAGGCAGGCAGATCACTTGAGGTCAGGAGTTCAAGACCAGCAGCCTGGCCAACGTGGTAAAACCACATCTCTACTAAGAAAGAAAGAAAGAAGGAAAGAAAGAAAGAAAGAAAGAAAGAAAGAAAGAAAGAAAGAAAGAAAGAAAGAAAGAAAGAAAGAAAGAAAGAAAGAAAGAAAGAAAGAAGACACTATAGGTACCACATTTCAAAATAGGTGCAAGATGAAATGCAGAATTTAAATGTGAAGTTTTTGGATAACCAATTACCAACTCTCAATCCATCATCCACATCAAGCCTATCAAAAAGTTTAGAGTTGGATTTTATGTGAGGAACAAAATGTTGAAGTTAATTTAAAGATGAACTGTCTTCCCTAATTCCAATTTGGGTCTTTTGCAGGTAAAATGCTGCACCAGAGAAGGGGGTGCTTTCCACTGCTTCTCTCTTTCCCACCACTCCCACACTTCCTGTTGTTTTTACCAATGTTTTCTGACCCTGAAGGATTTGACATATTCTGAGGAGGAATGTTGGGAGGTTAAGACATTTCCTTTTTGGCATTTCCTGCTGGGCTGACCTGGCTGGCCTGCACAAGACTTGGCCATATTGAACAGTTCATTCCAACTAATTTCACAAAAGGATTGTCAACCCCTGTCACTTCAAGGCCACTACAGACACCAGTCATTGTTTAAAGCACTCCAGCCTTATGAGCCTTCTTTTTTAAAAGTTAAAGTTTTTTAGAGACAAGGTCTTGCTCTGTTGCCTAGGCTGGAGTGTAGTTATGCAATCCTGGCTCACTGCAGCCTTGACCTTCTGCATTGAAGCCATCCTCCTACCCCAGCCTCCCAAGTAGCTGTGACTACAGGCATGTGCCACCGTGCCTGACTAATTTTTAATTTTTTGTGGAGATGTGGTCTTGCTATGTTGCCCAACTAGTCTTGAACTCCCAGTCTCAAACTCCTGGACTCAAGAGATCTTCTTGCCTCGGTCTCCCAAAGTGCTGAGACTACAGGCATGAGTCACTGTGCGGCCTTTAGAGCCCTCTTAAGAGGAATCTTGCAACTATGACCAGTCCATTTTCATGCTGCTCATAAAGACATACCTAAGATGGGGCAATTTACAAAAGAAAGAGGCTTAATTGGACTTACAGTTCCACGTGACTGGAGAAGCCTCACAATCTTGGCAGAAAACAGGGAGGAGCAAGTCACGTCTTACATGGATGGCAGCAGGCAAAGAGAGAGAACTTGTACAGGGGAACTCCTCTTTTTAAAGCTGTCAGATCTCATGAGACTTACTATCACAAGAACAGCATGGGAAAAACTTGCCCCCATGATTCAATTACCTCCCACTAGGTCCCTCCCATAACACATGAGAATTCAAGATGAGATTTCGGTGGGAACATAGCCAAACCATATCAATAACAAAATACTTGGGGTGGCACAAGGAAAGAAACTCATTTACATACTGATCTCCATTCCCTAAATTATTTCTATGCTGTTATTAACAATGCTACTATGAATTGCCTCCTTTCCCATTTCCAGACAAAAAAAAAGAATTTATTGGTACAGTCGAGAAAGATGGAGATGTTCTTAGTTTAGACTGCTTTTTCTAAGAAAAAAACAGGAAAAACAAGGCTGAAATTAATCTACCCAAAGTCATTGAGGAATCACTAAGACACTTCAGAGGCATGAGGCTGAGAGAAGAGCAGGTAACTGTCAATGTTGGCAGAGCAGTGTTGCTTTCAAAGTCACATCTGACTGACAGGGCAGAGGTTCTTCCTCACTGTTCCAATCTGCTTCCCGACAGCTCCAGGGTTTCCTGAGGAAGCCACCCTCCACCTTCATCCACCTCAGGCATGTCCTGCAGAGCCCTCTGGAGAACCAGCTTCAGGTTCTGCCAATTTTGACGCTGCCTAAAGGAGCCCATGAAGAAGTAAATGATGGGGTTGGCACTGTTGTTAAGAGAAGACAGGACATCTGAAACTAGATGAAAATGACAAAGGGAGACATCAAAATCCACGAGGATCCAGAATAATAGAAACCACTTAATGCCGAAGGGCAGCCTGCAGAGAAGGAAGATCAGCACTGTGAGCAGGATGGTCACACAGCCTGGTCAGCAGGATGCACAGGGAGTCACAGGCTGGACTCACAGAGAACCAAAAAAAAAAAAAAAAAAAAAAAAAAAAAAAAAAAAAAAAAAAAAAAAAAAAAATCAGCCATGCTGCAGTGATGAAATCAAATGTCCAACACCAACCATAGTCACCATCACAAACTAAGAAACCACAGAACTTCCCTTTCAGGGTGCTCAGCAACAGGGACAGGGCCCAGAGCAGGGCATACATGACTGTTGACAGGTTTCTTGGGCAGCAGCAGCAGTACCAGAAAGGCCACAGGACGGACAGGCAGCACTCGGTACTGATGGTGCTCAGCATGCTCAGGCCTGCAAGGTAGGCAAAGGTCATCACGCTGGTGAAGAAGTTCAGAGTGTCCAAGTCACAAGTTAGAAGAAGGGTCTCATTTGTTTTTATTTACTGGTATGAGCTCTGTCCCTCAGGCTGGAATGGTTGGATCCATGCTCAGAACCCTCCACTGGTACCCCTGGAAGGTTACTGGGAACACAAACAAGATTTGAACACCAGCTGTATGATCTCTGATTCATGGGACCGCTCTGCAATGTGTGAATTACTGTCCCCATTTTACAGAGAAGGGAAACAGGCTTGTAGAGAATAAATAACAAATCAAAAGGTAGAAAGCCCTTGAAACTAGATTCAAACCCAGTTCTCGCTGGCTCTAAAGCCTGGGCTCTATTGCAGCAGAGGTCCTCTGCTGACATGGGACTATTCTATGCTGGAAATACCTTCACTCAACCGATTAGAGCTATGGACCCAAGCATTACTCTCTCCTGGGCCAGAAATTTTCCCTCAGGTGCAGGAATTCAGAAAGACAAAGAGGTGACTGTGACACCCCCATGACTAGGAGTGGTCTATCCATGGAGGAGAAAGAAGACCATGATTTAAGGGACATGAAAGCAATGTAACATTTTGCTAGGACAGATGTAAGAATGGCTGGGTCTTGTGGGTTAGAAATGGCTCCTTGTGTCAGTCATTGAAGTCAGAAGCACTTTTTATAACCCCAGTGCCTAGCTCAATGTTCAGCACACTGTGTTCTCCACAAATATTTATTCAGTGAATGAATGCATGAATGAGGAGCTAATGGTAGCAGCAGATTTGCGGGTTAAATGGGAAATAAAAATGAAAGCACAATTAAAAGCATTAGAACACACATGTATAATGAGAGGAAGAAAATTTCATTTATTCAGAATTCTTTTTCTAGACAGTTGTGTGTGTTAACAGTAATTACTGATGTGTGTCCAAATAACTGAAGTTGATCACTAATGTGCCTTTGATATGAGAACTCAATGCGGCTTTGCTGAACACCTAGAAGCATTTTGGTACACAATGTTGGGGTAGGGAGTGGATTGGAGCTGAATTGCTCAGCAATATAGTGGATGAAGAAGTAAGTGAGTGTGAGGTCTGAGTGCCACTGAAGGAGGAAATGGAAGTATGCAAATAGAGATGGAGGACTACTAAGTGGGGTGCTGGGTGCGCACAACATAAATCTACTTCACTCTCTCCCAGGAGATCTTTAGAAGAGTTTCTTTTGCTGGCTAAATCTTCTGTGTGAGAAGAGTCTATGTTGGGATGTAGAAAAAGTGCCGGGCTTGGAATGTAGAGAGATGCTCATGCAGATTTCAACTGGAGAAAGAGGACTAGCTCTCATCTGGGTAAACAACAGCAGCTGACTGAGAGTTTAAGAGCTACTATCTCCTTTAACCCTTAGGAGGGAAGAATTATTAATATTCCCATTTTACAGAGGATGGCATAGGGGCAGCAAATGGATGCATAATTATTCCTTGGTCTCACACAATGTGGATTTGAACCCAACAGAGGTGCCTCAGGATTCAACCTTTTGTCCAGCCCTTTGTCCCCAACACCACCAAGCATTCAATACACATATTTGAGGGGGAAAGCAGGGGAGTAACTCCCAAGCTACATCCAAGTTAATTGTTAAGATTGGGGGTTAAAAAAAAAGCTAACCATAACAAACTTCAGTTAGAGAGAGAATGAGAAGCAAATCAAATAGGAAATAAAAGAGAGATGAGTGAAAGCCAATTAGGAACAGATAGAAGAATCCAGGAGCCCTTTTCTACCTTACAAATGTACCCATCACTAGGTCATCCAGAGGACTCAATGAATCAGGAGGCCTCTAAGTGGAAAGAGGATGCATCTTCTTCCAAGGGTGGAGAGAAGCATCAGGCGTGAATGCATCCACTATGAGCTCTCTTAGAGAGACAAACTCCCACAGCCTTGGTTGGCCAGGAAAATAAAAGGAAGGAAAACCAAGACTTCTGTTGTTCCCACTCAAGGTACTGAACAGTTTGTAAATGTATTATTAGGGTGTGATACATTTGTCTTCCTTATCAAAGCTGAACCTTCATAACTAAGTCGTAGTTGTATTTGTTCACTATTGTGTCCTCAACATTTAGCATGTGCTCCTTAAGGACCACTTTTCGTAATACTCTCAGTTGATACAGGAAGAGGCTTAAAGAGTACATTGGATTTTCCTGTTTACATCATGAAGAGCATGGCCAATACCAGCTTCTGTCTCCTGGAGCCCTATCTGAGGCTTTTCCACTGTTTTCTGCCCTATCAATCATTATTTTTTGGGGAACACCCAAAAAATTGTCATGTGAACACAGAATCTGAGAGATTATTAGGGTCTGTAGAGACTGCTAGTGTCCCCTGCTAACCATTCCTCTCCTCTGTCACATAGTATTTCTTTTCTTTTTTTTTTTTTTTTTTTGAGACAGAGTCTCACTCGGCCGCCCAGGCTGGGGTGCGGTGGTGTGATGTCGGGTCACTGCAACTTCCGCCTCCAGGGTTCAAGTGACTCTCCTGCCTCAGCCTCCCTAGTAGCTGGGATTACAGGCACCTGCCACCATGTCCGGCTAATTTTTGTATTTTTAGTAGAGACGGGGGTTTCACCATGTTGGCCAGGCCAGTTTGGAACTCCTGACCTCAGGTGATCCACCCACCTTGACTTCCCAAAGTGCTGGGATTACAGGTGTGAGCCACTGCGCCTGCCCTGTCACATAGTATTTCTGAGAGTTATAAATTACGAAAAGGATCCTATTTACCCCAACCCCTGCCTTGATGCTCATGACATCTTGTAATTAGGCACTAGACAATGGTAGGTGAGCAGATATGATGTAACTGACTCTTGGATTGATGAAATAAGTGTGGTCTCCCTCTGTCCTCTTCTTCTTCACCTCAGGCTGGAATGTTGATGTCACTGGAAGCCTGCAGAATCACGAGGATGAGGGAACCTCTCTAGGAATTAGGGAGCAGCAACATGGAAGGGGTCCTGGTGTCTGATGCCTGGAACCTCCAGCCCAGGTCTAGTAAACTTTGTCACAGAAGTCATTGCTACTATGGGACATTTTTAGAGCAGCTAAACTTATACTCTGACTAGTAAGGAAACAGTTTTTTCTTTTTCAATTACATTCCATTTTCAGGGAATTTTTAATGAATGTGGAAGATTATTTCATAAAGTGACACTAGAGAAAGAAAGTGCAAACAGGAAAAAAAGTAACTGATGGAGATGTGATGAAAAAAATGGTTTAATAGCATTTAGATAGAGAAAACCCCAGGAATAAAGGGAGGTTTGAGGGATAATCTCATTGGCCCTGGAGATTTTTTTCCCACCCTTTTCCATTCTGTTTGACATCCCAAGAGGGATGTTTACCTCATTAGTGGGATTCTTTTCCTTCTGGTTTCTGGTTGAATTGAGCCAGTTGGAGATCCCAGTAGGATTTTCACTTCCTGGCTCTCTGCCTATGTGGCTGTGGGTTGGTGATGCAGGGCTCCTCCACCTGCACCTGCCTGGTCATCCTCTCCCGCCCCTACAGCTAGCTACAGGTAAAGCTATGATTTCAGTGATAACTCCTCCTTCCCTGTCCCTTTAAACCTAGGAGAGGAAGCAGTGCTCCACTATTGCTGCTTAGGGTGCTGCCCCAGGCATTGTCTCTTTCCCTTAACTCTGCCCATCTTAGTAAATAGTTCCCTCATGAAACACTCCTCAATTATTTCAGTTGGGACTATTTGTTTCTTCCTGGATCTTTCCAAATATACAAAGGAGAATAACTTTGAAAAGCAAGTAATGCAATAAAACCTGGGTGTACAGCAGTTCAGCTCTGGGAAGCAATGCCTGTATGTTATCCTACTCCTTAAATGAATGTAAGAGGCAGCTTCTTTCCATGAAAGCAGATTTGAATGGTTGGAATAAAGGGAGTGATACAAGGAGATGGATCTGAAGAGAGAAAGGTCCGCTTGACTCTGGAAGTGCCACAGTTTGGGCTGCCAGTACTCAGTCTCCAGAATGAGACCTCATGTCTCCTTCCTTTTCCTGAGGGAGGCACCATTACCCACTGCATGTGGCACTCCAAGGTATAAGCACAGGGATATAAAACTAGAGCAAAAGTTATAACTGGAAACCAGACAGTTTTTGGTATATATCCTTACCTTTCCTCCATTCTTTTATCCAGAGGTGGAGAGTTGTCTGGTGCTGAATGGGGACAGCCTTTCTTGGATTGGGTGATGGCTGAGGACTTTTCTTGTTTTTCCTTTTTCTTTAATGAAATTATTATTATTTAAATAGTTTTGGGGGAACAGGTGGTATTTGGTTACATGAATAAGTTCTCTGGTGGTGATTTCTGAGATTCTGGTGCACCCATCACCCAAGCAGTGTATACTGTATCCAACGTGTAGTTTTTTTATCCCTCACTTCCCTCCCACCATTCCCCCTGAGTCCCCAAAGTCCATTATATCATTCTCATGCCTTTGTGCCCTCATAGCTTAGCTCCCACTTGTAAGTGAGAACATACAATGTTTGGTTTTTCATTCCTGAGTTACTTCACTTAGGATAATGGTCTCCAACTCCAACCAGGTTGCTGCAAATGCCGTTATGTTGTTTCTTTTTCTTTATCCACTCATTGGTTGATGAGCATTTAGGCTGGTTCCATATTTTTGCAATTACAAATTGTGCTGCTATAAACATGTGTTTACGGCTGTGCATGGTGGCTCATGCCTGTAATCCCAGCACTTTGGGAACCCGAGGCAGGTGGATCACCTGAGGTCAGGAGTTCAAGACCAGCCTGACCAATATGGTGAAACCTTGTCTCTACTAAGAATACAAAAATTAGCCAGTCATGGTGGTGTGCGCATATAGTTCCAGCTACTCAAGAGGCTTGAGACAGGAGAATTGCTGAAACCTGGGAGGTGGAGGTTGCAGTGAGCCGAGATCACGCTCCTGCACTCCAGCCTGGGCAATAGAGCGAGACTCCATCACAAAACAAAACAAAACACTATGTGTTTACAAGTGTCTTTTTAATATGACTTCTTTTCTACCTGAGGATTTTTCTATATTCTCTAATTAGGGAGATGTCTACAGGAGCAGAAGTGAAAGTTGATGACTAAGCCAGGTTTATCAAGTTGCTGGACATCTTGTGATTTCCTGCACAAGAACTACAGAAATATTAGAGACCAGAGGCATTTGAGGCAGGATTTCTCACTGAGATGTTTCTTAGCCTGTACCCCATTTCCACTAACACATTAGCCTCTCTTATCCCATCCTTTCTGGTTCACCTCCCTGTAAGTAATTGCTGTTCTGGACCCTTAATTGCCATTTGCAAGCCTAGGTAGTACCATCAAACAATGAGAGCTTGCGTTGTGGAGCTTTATAACTAAAGAATAAAGTGGATCATGGGGTCATTGAATACTTACAATGGCCTGATTCTACTTTTTTTGGTATGTTTCCATGATCACAGTGATAATGCATCTATGTGTGTGTTTTAATTCCAATGACAGCATAGTATATACAAAATGAAAGACTCCCTAAATCTATTCTCCAGAGGCTTCCCCTTGCTACGCTTTTTATTCTTACTTTTTAAACTTATGAGTTCTGAATAGTAAACGTATTTCTATTTTTAATTTATCAGTGTTAAGGAGTGGCTCAATGGACATCCCTTATGAAATGTAAAGAGTTCAACACATACAACATATCCTTATTCTTCCTCCCTCTACTTCATGAAATTTGTTATTTATTTTCATTTGGTATGAATATTAAAAAATTAAAGCCTTATCTTCTATCATTGCCCTTCTTGTGCCTCATGCTGTAACCAAATTAAGCTACTTGTCATTTAAAAAATAATGTCATTTGAATTAGAACCTATTTAAAATATCCAGAAATAGTCTTCAATGCTGAGCAAATATTTTAAAAAGACCTTGTTATGGGCTGAACTGTGTTCCTCTAATATTCATATGTTGAAATACTTAGCCCTAGTAGCTCAGAATATGAGTATATTGGGGGAAGGAGGTCTTCAGAGAGCTAGTTAAATTAAAATGAGTTCATTAGAGTGAGCCTTAATCCAACATGACTGATGTCCCTATGAGAAGAAGAGATTAGGACACAGACATACAGAGGGATGACCCCGTGAAGACACAGGGAGAAAAAGACCCCATCTATAAGACAACGAGAGAGGTCTCAGAAGAAACCATGATGATACAGCAATATACAGCTCTTAGAAGGCTAAAGTAAAAAAATACTTGTTTCAAATACTGGCAAGGATTTGGAGAAAGTGGATCTTCTATACATTGCCAGTGGAGAAGTAAAATGGTACAGTACTCTAGAAAACTGTTTTAATTTTCTTAAAAAGTTAAATATACACTTACCATATCACCCAGAAATTTATCTTTGGAATGTATCCAAGAGAGTGGATAAGGATGTTCACTTAAAAGTTTGTACACTAATGTTAATAGCAGCTTTATTTAATAGCTAAAATGGAAACAAAGCAAATGTATTTTCACCATGAATAATGACACAAAGCTTACTGTATCCGTACAAGGAAATACTCCCCAGCAATTAAATTTAAAAAGTTTTTGGACAGTTCAAATTGTATGGATCTATCCTGTACAATATGATGCTGAAGTACTTAGACGCTGTGGTATAAATTTAGCTAAATAACAAATATATTAACTCATATAGTATTTTTGTGGTGAGAACACTTACCCACTCTTTGCATTTTTCAGAACACAATATATTATCATCAGCTACAGTCACCATGCTGTATAATAGATCTCTTAAAATTGTTCCTCCAGGCCGAGCGCGGTGGCTCATGCTTGTGATTCTAGAACTTTGGGAGGCCGAGGCAGGTGGATCATCTGAGGTCAGAAGTTTGAGACCAGCCTAGCCAATGTGATGAAATCCCATCTCTACTAAAAATACAAAAATTAGCTGGTTTTGGTGGTGGGTACCTGTAATCCCAGCTACTTGGGAGACTGAAGCAGGAGAAGTACTTGAACACAGGAGGCAGAGTTTGCAATGAGCCGAGATGGCACCACTGCACTCCAGCCTGAGTAACAGAGCAAGACTCCATCTCAAAAAAAAAAAGAAAAGAAAAATTGTTCCTTCTATCTAAATGTAATTACATATCCTTTGACCAATGTCTACTCATCTCCCCTTTCACCTAACCAACCAAACCTATGGCAACCACCATTTTATTCTCGACTTCTGTGAGATCACCTCATTTAGAGTCTACATATGAGTGAGATCATGTATTATTTTTCTTCCTGTGCCTTGCATATTTCACTTAACAGAATGTCCTCTGGCTTATCCAAGTTGCTGGAAATGACAGAATTTCATTCTTTTTAAAGGCTAAATAGTATTCCATTGTGCAAATATACCACATTTTCTTCATCAGTTTATCTATTGATGGACACTTAGGTTAATTCTGTATCTTGGCCATTGTGAATAGTGCTGCAAGAAACATGAGGATACAGATATCTTTTCAATATACTGGTTTCATTTCCCTTGGACATCAACTCAGGAGTGGGATTTCTGGATATAGATAGTTCTATTTTTAATATTTTTAGGAACTTCCATACTGTTTTCCCTAGTAGCTGTACTAAAATACATTTCCACCAACAGTGTATGAGGGTTCTCTTTTCTCCACATCCTCTACGATACTTGTAATCTTTTGTATTTTTGATAGTAGCCATTCTAACTGGATAAATGATATGTAATTGTGGTTGTGATTTGCATTTTCCTGATGATTAGTTACATTGCACATTTTTTCTTATATCTATTGGTCATTTTTATGTCTTCTTTTCAGAAATATCTATTCAGTTATTTTGCCCATTTTTTCACTGGTTCATTTGCTTTATTGCTATTGAGTTGTTAGAGTCTCTTAAATATTTTGGATGCTAATCCTTTATCAGATGTATATTTTGCAAAATTAGTAGAAGGAAGGAAGGAAATAATAAAGATCAGAGCAGAAATAAGTGAAAAGAAGACTAGAAAACAAAAGAAAAGATCAATGAAATGAAGAGTTGTTTTTAAAAGGTAAGCAATTTTTCTCCATTCAGTAATTCCAGAAATAAATAATTCATATGCTTTAAATTCTGTACCATTTTGAATACTGTGATAAAATCTCTTGTGGTCCTGCTTTCTCCTTCCTGGGATGTGATTCACCCCTTTGCCTAGCATATCCATGCTGTGTACCCTACCCACCCATTTGTTATTTAGTAGCCCTCTTAATTATTAGATCAGTTGTTGTGGTATCACATTGCTTGTGTTCAAGTAAACCTTATTTTACTTATTAATGGCTCCAAAGCATTAGGAGTAGGGATGCTGGCAATTCAGATATGCCAAAGAGAAGTGGTAGAGTGCTCCCTCTAAGTAAAGGTGAAGTTTGCAACTTAGTAAGGAAGGAAAAAATTATAGAATGTGGAGGCTGCTAAGGTCTACAGTAAAAACTAAAATCATAAAGGAGGCAAAAGAAATTCATGCTAGTTTTGCTGTTGCATCTCAAACTGCAAAAGCTATGGCCACAATACATGACAATTGCTTAATTAAGATAGAAAAAGCATTAAATTTGTGGGTTGAAGACAAGAACAGAAATGTGTTTCGGTTGCTGTCAATTGAAACACATTTCATGCAACCAGTGGGGGGTCTTGGAATTTATCCCTTAAAGATAAGACAGAACTACTGTAAAAGGAAGGAAATAATAAAGGTTGGGAAAAAAACTAAATAAAAAGCAAAGGTACAATAGAAACATAACAATAAAGATGAAATTTATATTTTGAAAAGATAATAAAATTGATAAATTCCTATCAATACCAATGAAGAAAAATATAAATAGAGAAAACACGAAACTCACACTGGGAATCAAAGAGAGACTATCATGATTCATACTACCAATATTAAAATACAGAAATAAAAGCTCTTTTGAATGATTTTTTGTCAAAATTTGACAATTTAGAAGAAATAGAAGTACTCTTTTAAAAACACACCTTCCCAAAATTGATCAAGAAGATACAGTAATTGCAAATAATCCTGTACCTACTAAGGAAATTGAATTTATAATTAAAAACTCTTCTACAAAGAAAACTCCAGGCACACATGGCCACACTGGTGAATTCTATCAAACATTTAAGAATTAAAAAAATCAAGATCTAAACTTCAAGCTTCAGAACTATAAAAAACATGAACAAATTAAGCCCAAAATAAATAGAAAGAAACAATAAAAAGCAGAAATCAGTGCAACAGAAAACAAACAATAGAGATAAAATCAAAGCTATGATAGTACCATGAAAAGATTAATGATATTCACAAAGTTTTAGCAATACTGAACAATAAACAGAGAGAAAATAACATCATTATCAAGAATGAGAGTGGGAATATTGCTATAGTCTCTAAAGAGGTTAAAGGGATAATAAAGAACTATCATGAACAAATTTATGTCAATAAATTCAAAACTTAGATGAAAGGGACACTTTCCTTGAAAGACATAATTCACCAAAACTGACATGAGAAGAAATAGAAAATGTGAATAGCTGTATGTCTGTGAAAGACATTTTATATATCTTTCTATATTTGTATATCTATATAAATTTGTTGTTGCTATTATTGTTGTTTTTTAATGAAATCTCACTGTCGCCCAGGCTGGAGTGCTGCAACCTCCGCCTCCCGGGTTCAAGTGATTATCTTGCCTCAGCCTCCTGAGCATCAGGGATTACAGGCGCACACCACCAAACTTGGCTAATTTTTGTATTTTTAGTGGAGACGGGGTTTCATCATGTTGGCCAGGCTGGTCTTGAACTCCTGACCTCAGGTGATCCACCCTCCTTGGCCTCCCAAAGTTCTGGGATTACAGGCATGAGCCACTGCACCTGGCCAAAATACTACATTTTTAATTAAAACTTTCCACATAAGCACATGCAAAAATTTAGATCCAGAAGTCTTGGATAAATTCTATTGATATTTAAAGGGAAAAATCATATCAAATTTATACAAATATTTTATCATAAGTTTCTGAAGGAAAGAATATTCTCCAACTTATTTTATAGACCATGTATATCTTTGATAGTGAAATCTGGAAAAGATATTACAAAAGAAAACTACAGACCAAAATTTCTTATGAATCAAATGCAAAAATTCTTAACACAGTAGTAGCAGGTAGAATCCTGAAATATATCAAAAGGATAATACAGAATGGGTAGTGGGGTTTATCTCAGTAGTGCAATGTTTGTTTAACATTTGTAAATCAATCAGTGAAATTTACCACATTAACAGAATAAAGGAGAAAAATTATGTGAATATCTCAATAAACACAGCAAAAGGATTTGACAAATTTCAACACCCATAGAGAAGTGATTGACAGTCAAAGAGTGTAAAGCCTTAATTAAATGGGATGAATAATTTTTTCTTTGAGTTATATTACATAGTGTGGTAAATATAGTAAATAATAATGTAGTATTCATTTGAAAATAGCTGAGATTATACATTTTATTTTTTTACTTCAATAACTTTTTGGAGATCAGGTGGTGTTTGGTTACATGGATAAGTAGTTTAGTGGTGATTTCTGAGATTTTGATGTACCCATCACCAGAACAGTGTACATTGTACCCAATGGGTAGTCTTTTATCCCTCACCCACCTCCCACTCTTTTCCCTTGAGTCCCCAAAGTCCATTGTATCATTCTTATGCCTTTGTATCCTGATAGCTTAGCTCCTGCTTGTAAGTAAGAACATTCAAGGTTTGGTTTTCCATTCCTGAGTTACTTCACTTAGAGTAATGGTCTCCAACTCCATCCAGATTGCTGTGAATGCCATTATTTTGTTCCTTTTTATGGCTGAGTATTATTCCATGATACATGTGTGTGTGTGTGTGTGTATATGTATATATATATATATATGACATTTTCTTTATCCACCCATTGATTCATGGGCATTTGAGCTGGTTCCATATTTTTACAATCGCAAAATGTGCTGTTATAAACATGCATGTGTGAGTGTCTTTTTCATAAATGATTTCCTTTCCTCTGGGTAGATACAGTAGTGGAATTGCTGGAACAAATGGCAGATCTACTTTTAGTTCTTTAAGGAATCTCCACATTGTTTTCCATAGTGGTTTTACTAGTTTACATCCCCACCAGCAGTGTAAAAGTATTCCCTTTTCACCACATCTATGCCAACATCTATTATTTTTTGATTTTTTAATTATGGCCATTCTTGCAGGAGTAAGGTGGTATTGTTTTGTGGTTTTGATTTGCATTTCCCTGATAATTAGTAATGTTGAGCATTTTTTCATATGTTTATTGGCCATTGGTATATCTTCTTTTAAGAATTGTCTATTCATGTCCTCAGCCCACTTTTCAATGGGATAATTTGTTTTATGCTTGATGATTTGTTAGATTTCCTTGTAGATTCTGGATATTAGTCCTTTGTCAGATGCACAGTTTGTGAAGACTTTCTTCCACTCCATGAGTTGTCTGTTTACTCTGCTGATTATTATTATTATTATTATTTTCCTGTGCAGAAATTTTTAGTTTAATTAAGTCCCATTGATTTATCTTTGTTTTCTTTTTACACTTACTTTTGGGTTTTTGGTTATGAAGTCTTTGCCTAAGCCAATGTCTAGAAGGGTTTCTCCTATGTTATCTTCTAGAATTTTTTTTTTTTTTTTTTTTTTTTTTTTTTGAGTAGGAGTCTCGCTCTGTCACCCAGGCTGGAGTGCAGTGGCCAGATCTCAGCTCACTGCAAACTCCGCCTCCCGGGTTTACGCCATTCTCCTGCCTCAGCCTCCCGAGTAGCTGGGACTACAGGCGCCCGCCACCTCGCCCGGCTAGTTTTTTGTATTTTTTTTTAGTAGAGACGGGGTTTCACCGTGTTAGCCAGGATGGTCTCGATCTCCTGACCTCGTGATCCGCCCGCCTCGGCCTCCCAAAGTGCTGGGATTACAGGCTTGAGTCACCGCGCCTGGCCTCTTCTAGAATTTTATGGTTTCAGGTCTTAGATTTAAGTCTTTGATCCGTCTTGAGTTGTATTTGTATGAGGTGAGAGATGAGGATCCAGTTTCAGTCTTCTACATGTGGCTTGCTAATTATCCCAGCACCATTTGTTGAAAAGGATGTCCTTTCCCCACTTTATGTTTTTGTTTGCTTTGTTGAAGATTAGTTGGCTGTAAGTATTT
>NW_016803218.1:1019572-1060902 GCF_001698545.2 Rhinopithecus bieti | reverse complement strand
CGCCCGGCTAGTTTTTTGTATTTTTTTTTAGTAGAGACGGGGTTTCACCGTGTTAGCCAGGATGGTCTCGATCTCCTGACCTCGTGATCCGCCCGCCTCGGCCTCCCAAAGTGCTGGGATTACAGGCTTGAGTCACCGCGCCTGGCCTCTTCTAGAATTTTATGGTTTCAGGTCTTAGATTTAAGTCTTTGATCCGTCTTGAGTTGTATTTGTATGAGGTGAGAGATGAGGATCCAGTTTCAGTCTTCTACATGTGGCTTGCTAATTATCCCAGCACCATTTGTTGAAAAGGATGTCCTTTCCCCACTTTATGTTTTTGTTTGCTTTGTTGAAGATTAGTTGGCTGTAAGTATTTAGGTTTATTTCTGGGTTCTCTATTTTGTTCCATTGGTCTATATGCCTATTTTTATACCAGTACCATGGGTTTTGGTGACTATAGCCTTGTAGTTTGATGTTGGGTAATGTGACGCCTCTAGATTTGTTATTTTTGCTTAGTCTTGCTTTGGTTATGCAGGTTCTTTTTTGGTTCCATAAGAATTTCAGGATCATTTTTTCTAGTTCTGTGAAGAATGATGATGGTATCTTGATGGGAATTACATTGAATTTGTAGATTGCTCTTGGAAGTGTGGTCATTTTCACAATATTGATTCTATCCATCCACAAGCATGGGATGTGTTTCCATTTGTTTGTGTCATCTATAATTATTTTCAGCAGTGTTTTGTAGTTCTCTTTGCAGAGGTTTTTCACCTCCTTGGTTAGATATGTTCCTAAGTATTTTATTATTTTTTGCAGCTATTGCAAAAGGGGTTGAGTTCTTGATTTGATTCTCAGCTTGGTCACTTTTGGTGTATAGCTGTGCTACTGATTTGCGTACATTGACTTTATATCCTAAAACCTTACTGAATTCATTTATCAGATCTAGAAGCTTTTTGGTTGAGTCTTCAGGGTTTTCTAGGTATACAATCATGTCATTGGTGAACCATGGCAGTTTGTCTTCCTCTTTACTGATTTGAATGCCCTTTATTTCTTTCTCTGTCTAATTGCTCTTGCTAAGACTTCAAGTACTATGTTGAATAGAAGTGGTGTAAATGGGCATCCTTATCTTGTTTCAGTTCTCAGGTGGAATGCTTTCAACTTATCCCCATTGAGTATGATGTTGGCTGTGTGGTTTGTCATAGATAGTTTTTATTACGTTAAGGTATGTCTCTTCCATGCCGAGTTTGCTGAGGTTTTTTCTCATAAAGGGATGCTAGATTTTGTCAAATGCTTTTCTGTGTCTATTGAGATGATCATGTGATTTTTGTTTTTAATTCTGTTTATATGGTTTATCACATTTATTTACTTGTGTATGTTAACCTATTTCTGTATCCCTGGTATGAACCCATTTGATCATGCTGGATTATGTTTTCGATATGCTGTTGAATTTGGTTAGCTAGTATTTTGTTGAGGATTTTTGCATCTGTATTCATCAAGAATATTGGTCTGTAGTTTTCTTTTTTTGTTATGCTCTTTCCTGGTTTTGGTATTTGGGTGATACTGACTTCATCGAATGATTTAGGGAGGATTCCCTCTTTCTCTATCTTTTGGAATAGTGTCAAAAGGATTGGCAGCAACTCTTCTTTGAATGTCTGATAGAATTCAGCTGTAAATCTCTCTGGTCCTAGACTTTTTTTTGTTGGTAATTTTCAAATTACCATTTCAATCTTGCTGCCTGTTACTAGCCTGTTCAGAGATTCTATTTCTTCCTATTTTAATCTCCAGGAATTTGTCCATCTCCTCTAGATTTTCTAATTTGTGTGTGTAAAGGTGTTCATAGTAACCTTGAATGATCTTTTGAATTTCTGTGGTATCAGTTGTAATATCTCTTGTTTCATTTCTAATTGAGCTTATTTGGATCTTCTCTCTTCTTTTCTTGGTTAATCTCACTAATGGTCTATCAATTTTGTTTATGTTTTCAAAGAACCAGCTTTTTGTTACATTTATCTTTTTGTTTGTTTGTTTCAATTTCATTTAGTTCTGCTCCAATGTTTCTTTTTTGTTCTTCTGCAGGGTTTGGCTTTGGTTTGTTCTTGTTTCTCTAGTTCCTTGAGGTGTGACCTTAGGTTGTCTATTTGTGCTCTTTCAGACTTTTTGATGTAGGCATTTAATGCTATGGACTTTGCTCTTAGCACCACTTGGCTTTATCCCAGAGATTTTGATAGGTTATGTCACTATTATCACTCAGTTCAAAGAATTTTTAAATTTCCTTCTTGATTTCATTGTTGACCCAAATATCATTCAGGAGTAGATTATTTAATTTCCATATATTTTCATGGTTTTGAGGATTCCTTTTGGAGTTAATTTCCAGTTTTATTCCACTGTGGTCTGAAAGGATACTTGATATAATTTCAATTTTCTTAAATTTATTGAGACTTGTTTCATGGCCTATAATATGGTCTATCTTGGAGAAAGTTCCATGTGCTGTTGAATAGAATGGATATTCTGTGGTTGTTGGATGGAATGTTCTATAAATATCTGTTAAGTCCATTTGTTGTAGGGTATAGTTTAAATCCATAGTTTCTTTGTTGACTTTCTGTCTTGATGACTTTTCTAGTGCTGTCAGTGGAGTATTGAAGTCCACTATTATTATTATGTTGCCATCTATCTCATTTCTTAGGTCCATTAGTAATTGTTTTATAAATTTAGGGGTGACAGTGTTAGGTATATACATATTTAGGATTGTGATATTTTCCTGTTGGACTCATCCTTCTATCATTATATAATTCCCCCCCCCCCTTTTTTTTAATTGCTGTTGCTTTAAAGTAGTTTGTTTTGTCTGGTATAAGAATAGGTACTCCTGCTCGCTTTTGGTATATATTTGCATGGTATATCTTTTACCAACCCTTTACCTTAAGTTTATGTGAGTCCTTATGTGTTAGGTGAATCTCTTGAAGACAACAGATACTTTGTTGGTGAATTCTTATCCATTCTGACATTCTATATCTTTTATGTGGAACATTTAGGCCATTTGCATTCAATATTAATATTGAGATGTGTGATACTATTCTATTCATCATGCTAGTTGTTGTGTTAATACATGGGGTTTTTTTTCATTGATTTATTGTTTTATAGGCCCTGGAAGACTTAGGCTTTAAGAAGGTTGTATTTTGAGGTTTTATTTCCTGATTTAGAGCTCCTTTTAGCAGTTATTGTAGTGCTGGCTTGGTAGTGGCAAATTCTCTCAGTATTGGTTTGTCTGAAAAAGACTGTATCTTTCCTTCTATTTAAGAGGGATCTTGCCACCATGACCAAACACATGGGGTGACACAAGGAATAAAACTCATGAATGAATTATTCACCATTCCCTAAAAAACTCTATGCTTTTATTAACAGTGCCATTGTAAATTGTCTCTTCTCCCATTTCTATCTGTCCAGATCCTATTTATTTCTCCTTCCCCAGTACAAAGATTGAGGTGACTGGCAAAATTTACAGAGGGTATAATTATAATGATAATGCTGGGTAAATTGTAGTCATCAGTTAAAATTCTACCCATTACACAAAGCCTTCCATGATCCACTCACTTCTACATACACACTTAAAAATGAGATCTGCTCTGTCTCTGCTCTCCTTCCTTGTGTTTTCATCCTGCAAGGTTTCAGAACAATTGGACAAATATGATGGGCATGAGCATTGAGACTTCTTCTTCTATACTCGCTGTTGTTAGGTAACAGCAAGCAAGTGCCATCTATATCTATAGTCAGCATTGGTACATTGACAATAATGGTGCCCAATGGATACCACACCATCATACAGAGTAAACATCACAGCAGTCTCTTCAGATTCTAGGTTGCTGCCACATAGGTGAGAAGAACATACAATTACTGTGATTATAGTCACTGTGTAGAGACATGAGTTTCTCAGGCTGCCAGGATCACAACAGCAGTTATCTTCAGTCCAGAGTTATGGTAAAGCCACACTTTACCCACATATTCTGAAAAGAGATACCTGAGCACAAATGGCACAGTNTAATTTCCAGTTTTATTCCACTGTGGTCTGAAAGGATACTTGATATAATTTCAATTTTCTTAAATTTATTGAGACTTGTTTCATGGCCTATAATATGGTCTATCTTGGAGAAAGTTCCATGTGCTGTTGAATAGAATGGATATTCTGTGGTTGTTGGATGGAATGTTCTATAAATATCTGTTAAGTCCATTTGTTGTAGGGTATAGTTTAAATCCATAGTTTCTTTGTTGACTTTCTGTCTTGATGACTTTTCTAGTGCTGTCAGTGGAGTATTGAAGTCCACTATTATTATTATGTTGCCATCTATCTCATTTCTTAGGTCCATTAGTAATTGTTTTATAAATTTAGGGGTGACAGTGTTAGGTATATACATATTTAGGATTGTGATATTTTCCTGTTGGACTCATCCTTCTATCATTATATAATTCCCCCCCCCCCTTTTTTTTAATTGCTGTTGCTTTAAAGTAGTTTGTTTTGTCTGGTATAAGAATAGGTACTCCTGCTCGCTTTTGGTATATATTTGCATGGTATATCTTTTACCAACCCTTTACCTTAAGTTTATGTGAGTCCTTATGTGTTAGGTGAATCTCTTGAAGACAACAGATACTTTGTTGGTGAATTCTTATCCATTCTGACATTCTATATCTTTTATGTGGAACATTTAGGCCATTTGCATTCAATATTAATATTGAGATGTGTGATACTATTCTATTCATCATGCTAGTTGTTGTGTTAATACATGGGGTTTTTTTTCATTGATTTATTGTTTTATAGGCCCTGGAAGACTTAGGCTTTAAGAAGGTTGTATTTTGAGGTTTTATTTCCTGATTTAGAGCTCCTTTTAGCAGTTATTGTAGTGCTGGCTTGGTAGTGGCAAATTCTCTCAGTATTGGTTTGTCTGAAAAGACTGTATCTTTCCTTCTATTTAAGAGGGATCTTGCCACCATGACCAAACACATGGGGTGACACAAGGAATAAAACTCATGAATGAATTATTCACCATTCCCTAAAAAACTCTATGCTTTTATTAACAGTGCCATTGTAAATTGTCTCTTCTCCCATTTCTATCTGTCCAGATCCTATTTATTTCTCCTTCCCCAGTACAAAGATTGAGGTGACTGGCAAAATTTACAGAGGGTATAATTATAATGATAATGCTGGGTAAATTGTAGTCATCAGTTAAAATTCTACCCATTACACAAAGCCTTCCATGATCCACTCACTTCTACATACACACTTAAAATGAGATCTGCTCTGTCTCTGCTCTCCTTCCTTGTGTTTTCATCCTGCAAGGTTTCAGAACAATTGGACAAATATGATGGGCATGAGCATTGAGACTTCTTCTTCTATACTCGCTGTTGTTAGGTAACAGCAAGCAAGTGCCATCTATATCTATAGTCAGCATTGGTACATTGACAATAATGGTGCCCAATGGATACCACACCATCATACAGAGTAAACATCACAGCAGTCTCTTCAGATTCTAGGTTGCTGCCACATAGGTGAGAAGAACATACAATTACTGTGATTATAGTCACTGTGTAGAGACATGAGTTTCTCAGGCTGCCAGGATCACAACAGCAGTTATCTTCAGTCCAGAGTTATGGTAAAGCCACACTTTACCCACATATTCTGAAAAGAGATACCTGAGCACAAATGGCACAGTTTCAGACTGGGGCAACCCCACAACCTCACTATCTGCTTGATTTGCCTGGAATGAGCATGTGACCCATGTTGGCCATGCAGTCAGCTTGAGAATCCAAAATCCCTGAAACGAGGTCAGGTGTTCTTCCCTTTCTAGCACTTGCACATTCTCCTTCTCTACGTATCCTGGGATTTCTAGATGCTGATTTGGTTTTGCCTGGAGGCAAGGGCTTCTACTGCTGGAACACACAATAATGGTGGTAGATAGTTCCGCAATGCCTGTGACCTAAGCACCTGCAGGGTCTCTTAAAAATCTTTTCAGGAATTGTGCATTGGTGTGATGTTGGACTATAGACTGAGGGCTGTTGTAAGATTCAGCCTATTAATCTTTGGTGTCATCAATTATAAAACCATTGCTGAGATTGTTGTCTTGCATGAGTAGTCACCTGGTGAACTTCTCTAATTTATTGGAATCATATTGTCCTGCTTCAGCTGGGTGCTTGGGTGTGGCATTCTCTTCAGGATGGCAGCAAGATAACTGGGAATTTTTAGATACCCTCTCCTCTGAGCACTCTTGAGCCACAAATACAACGCTTGGATAGCATGTGTCACTTTGGGAGGGAGTCTTTCCTGCACTAGTGTCCTTCCTTCACAGGCTGTGCACTCTATGAATGTAGGTGTGTTTACTTTGACTCCTAAGTGTCTGGCATGCAAACTAGAGAATAGAAGATGCTCAGTTTGTATTTATACAGTAAACAGTAGAATAAGTGAGAGATACTGTTATGAAAAGCCCACTTAATGATGTATTCAGGAATGCAAGTGGATAGGTTAATTGAAAATGTCTGTTAATCAGTATTTATAAAAAAGGAAATGTTTGTAATATGAATATTTCATTTTTACCTAGAATTCATTCACTATAATAGGACTAGACTACAGAACATTCCTTTGTGTAGGGTTTGCAAATAGAATTCTACTCTATCTTGCTGAAAGCATATCTATCAATCATTGTCTATGATTTGCAGTGTGGATTAGTTTAAGTGTAGATCCTAGCATCAGATGCATAGCATTCTCACTGAGGATATTGTTCCATATTGTTAATTTTTGTTTAATCTGATAGAGTTGGCAGACTCACACCTATTAAACTAACAATAATTTTGGAACCTGCTTTTATTGTCCCTTTAAGCATTCACATTAGTTTGTATGGAAACCACAGTTCTTCTTTCATACTCGTATTTCATTGATTTGTGATGTATTTTGATAAATTAGGTAATTATATTGACAAGCCTAATTGTCAAAAGCAGGACAGGAAACAGATCCAATTGGTTCTTGTGAGGCTGATGACTCAGTGCCCTTGAGCCCAGGTGTACTAGAGCATCAGTGAATGACCACAAAGGCTCAACTTTGCTCAGCATTAATCCATGTATTTTCTTCAGGAAGTGGAAAGGATTGGATATAGAGATGGAATGTATTAGTGAGAGACTTATTTGAAAGGTGTTTGCTTTTATGCAGAATTAGCACAGTGCTTGATGAATTAGGTTCGAATGTTTGTTGAATTCATGCCTAAAAAATAGTCATGAATGGCAGCTCCCAAAAAGTGCCATTAGAGACTTTTATATCATTTCTCCCTTTCTGGGGAACACGCCTGGATGTCCTGCATGCTCTTCCTTGACATGGAACTGAGAGGAAATGATATCATTGGCCTGGGAAAGAAAGCATTTCACTAGCAGACTCCCACATCCCCTCCATTCTTCTTCCCAGAGGCAGTGAGCAGACCTGCAATGAAAGGGAACAGCTGTTCTCAGAAAAACTAACTGCAGAGGACACTCTGTTGTATGGGAGGTACCTGTAGGAGTTCCAGTGAGACCTGGTGACTGAGCCAGCCTTTGCAAGATGCTGGACAAACCTGTGATTTTCAGGTGGGAGCTGCTTGAGAAAAATCGTTACCAAGACTTTTCTAAATTCCACACCTAGTCTGTTGCACCAGAAATTCAAAGACATGTTCTCTGCTCTTAAAGACCTCAGAGTGCGGTTGAAGAGAAAGATGTGAGGACAAACAATTGAAATACTGTTTTAAGTGCTGTGGTGGAGCAATGTGTGAGGCCAAGTGAGTTCAGAATGGGCTTCAGGGACAGAATCTAAGTTTTCATAAAGTTGAAATTTTCTTCCATCAAAAGAAAAAGAGTCACTAACGTCAAAATAAGCAGTGGCCCAGGCGAGAACCAACATTATTTAATTCAATTGCCAGGTGAAAATTCTCTACAGAATTCCTCATGATAAACATCTTTATCCAGAACTGTACAATTGATATCACAGACTCCCAGAATGGGCTCTCTCAATAACCCTCAGCCTGAACTAAAGACATCACATTAAAGCTCCTTGCCTGGAGCATTGGCTGCAGACACTGCCTTCCCACTTCCTCCAACACGTAGGAAAGCCTCACCTACAGCTATGTCCTACTATGGCATTTGGAAATTGAGGGTGGACAGATAGGATTCAGCATCAGCAGGGTGCTGGTCCTAGAAGAGCAATGGATCTGGACTCAGGGGACCTGAGTTTGACATTGTGAACAATGTGATACGAGTCACCAGTAAATTTGGTTGGACAAATTGAGAACTATAGACCTCTTTATTGCTTTCATAACTGCTTTGTACTGTCTCCTGCATACTCAAAATGCATGTGTCAGCTCCCCTCAGTGAGGGTCAATCTGAGAGGTAGCCTCACTGTCTATGAGCAGCACACAGCCTGCTGTGATGTCACATCTTCTCTTGGTAGTCTCTTCTGTCTGCTTGAGTTATCTGTTGAAGGGATAACCACTGGTGGAGCATAGTCCTGAATTTTGTACTGATCCTGTGTTTATAATTACATGTTTGTGGTAAAATGTTCACAACATACATTTTACAACTTTAACCATTTTAATTGTACAATTCAATATCATTAAGTACATTCAAAATAAGTCGTAACCGTTACCACTATCCCTTTTAAGAACTTTTCATCATTCTGCACAGAAAGTCTGTGCTCATTAAATAATGGCTACACAGTCTCTCCAACATCCAGCACTAGGCTCCTCCTAATGTATTTTCTGTGTTCACGAGTTCCCTAGTTTGGATACCTTGTAGAATTTGATCTTACAATATTGTTCTTTGGTATCTGGCATATTTTCCTTAGCACAATGTTTCTGTGTTCATCTAAGTCACAACTTAGAATTTTGTACCATGTATCAGAATTTTGTACCAACTGTAAGTTATTATCCAGATACTATAATTGACATTAGCATGGAAAAGTCAGATGTTTTCAGTTTTGCTTCTTATGTTAACAGCCATAAAACTAACTGAAAGTTACACCCAGAACAATTTGTACAAAACCTGGAAGAATGAAGAATTCTACAACTTAAAGACTCTGTAAATGAATAATAAATGGTTTCCAAGATAATTCCAGTTTGAAACCAATATTGAGGTTTCCAATGGCCAAAATGGAACAGGTGGGATATATTTATAGGCTCCTCACTGGTCCGTTAGTCCAGGAAGAGCTAAAGAAGCACTTACCAGTTCTCAAGGGGAAGGGGCCACGGTTGTCTTTACTAGAAACCAAGGCCAAGGTGTGACCATGTGTGGACAAATGACAGGAGAGGGCTATTCATAAAACCAATTTCTAAGACTATTTTTATGAAGGGAGAATCTCTCTCTAAGGACATTATTTTGCTTTATATCTGAGAATTCAACGGAATTTAGAGGTAGCAGAACTCATTTATTCAGAATCGAGATTCCAACTGCAGTAATGCCGCCAGTCATAGAAGGGAACATGATTTTCAGGCGAACATAATCTGAGAGATTAATAAGGAATCTTCCTTTTTGGTACTATCAGGTAGAAAACAAGTATAAACTGTTTTAGTGTTTTGGTCAGGAACTCCTTTTATTACAATGAAAAGTGCAGAAAAAGTGTTCAGTAGGAAAGATTCAGTGTAAGATAACAGGGAAAATATGTTGGTAATATCAAGGAGAATCTAAACATTGTGCTGTCAGACTAATGCTTTCCATGGGTGAAAACTGCAACTGTCAGGTTAGATAAACATCTATTCGAAGACCTTGAGTTACCACTGAGACATTTCTGAGGCACAACGCTAAGAAAAACGCATATAATTGTCAAGGTTGGCAGGGCAGTGTTGGTCTCAAAGTCCAGTCTGACTGACAGGGCAGAGGCTCTTCCTCACTGCTCCGATCGGCTTCCGGACAGCTCCAGGGTTTCCTCAGGAAGCCGCCGTCCACCTTCATCCACCTCAGGCGTGTCCTGCAGAGCCCTCTGGAGAACCAGCTTCGGGTTCTGCCTATTTTGACGCTGCCTAAAGGAGCCCACGAAGAAGTAAGTGATGGGGTTGGCACTGCTGTTAAGAGCGGACAGGAACATAGAAACTAGATGAACGTGACAACGTAAGACGTTCCAATTCAGGTGGATCCTGAAAAACAGGGCCCACTGAATGCCAAAGGGCAGGCCACAGAGGAGGAAGACCAGCACTGTGAGCAGGATGGTCACATACAGCCTGGTCAGCGGCATCTTCCGGGATCCACAGAGAATCCTGACCAGCAGGACCAGGCTGGACCCACAGAGAACCACACATAAAACAATCAGCCATGCGATTGCTATGAAATCTAATATTTCACACCAACGATAATCAGCATCACTAAGCAGAGAGTCACAGAACATCCATTCCAGGATGCTCCGCAGCAGGGACAGGGCCCAGAGCCAGGGACACCACGGACCACTACCAGGTGTGTGGAGGAGCCCCAGGGGCAGCGCACTTGGCGGTTAGCCAGATAGGCCACAGGAATGGACATGGGCGCACAGGCTCGAATCCTGTTTCTGTGGCCCTTGGCTCATGGGCGCTCCGCTCAGCATACTCAGGCCTGTAAGGTAGGGGAAGATCATCACACAAATGAGGATTTTGCGGATGGTATGGGTGATATTGATGAGGCATAATGGCAAATATATAACGTGGCCGCTGAGGAAGAGGAAGTCTGCCGCGGCCAGGTTGAGGATGTAGGTGGAGACAGCGTTCCTGCGCATGCGGAAGCCCAGGAGCCAGAGCACAACCGCGTTTCCTGTCAGCCCCACAAGGGAAATGATGCACGTCAGCACCGTGAGGATCAGGGTCAGCTTGTAGCAAGGAGTCTCCTCACTTTCATTGATTGGTGTCTGCGATGTACCCAGGGCTGGGATGATTGGATCCATGCTCAGAAACCCTAGTCTGGTGCCCCTGGGAACATAAACCAGATGTGATCATCAGGTGTATGATCTCTGATTCTCCCCACCACCCTGCCATGTGGGATTTTTCCTGTCCTCATTTAAAGAGGAGAGATCAGAGACTCACAGAGAATAAGTCACCTATCAAAAGGTGAGGGTCCTCAAATCCAGTTTGAAATCCAGTTCTTCTTGACTCTGAAGCCTGACCTCTCTCTACTGACACACAAGTTCTGTACTGACATGGGAATAACATTAGGATCAAAACACCCCCAACTCATCCGGCCAGGGCTGTGGACCCGATCATTACTGTATCATGGGCCTGATATTTTATCTCAGGTGGAGAAAGTCAGATACACAAAGAGGTGGCTGTGACACACTCGTGACTAGGACTGGTTATCCATGGACAGGAAAGAAGACCATGCATTATGAATCAGAGGAAAATGTGACCTTAGCTAGGATAAGTGTGAAAATGGCTGGGCCTGGTGGGTGAGAAATAACTCAGTGTGCCAGTCATTGCAGACAGGACCACGTTTTACATTTTATACTCACAGTGCCTATTTCGATGAGCAGCACAATGTGTTCTTCATAAACATTCTTTCAATGAAGGAATGCATGCATGAGGAGCCTAATGGTACTGGAGGATTTGGATGAAATGGAAAATAAAGATGAAAGCTCAATGTTAGGTATTAGAACACACAGTATAACTCGATGAAGAAAATTTCATTCATCAGGATTCTATTTGTGGACAGCTCTATCTGTGTTGAGAAGAATTATTGATGTGTGCCCAAAACCTGAATTGATAACTGATGTGCCTTTGAAATGAAGACTCAGTGTGGCTTTGCTGAACACCTAGAAGCATTTTTGTACACAGTGTTTGGGGAGGGTGTGGGTCTCATCTGAATTACCCAGCAATAGAACAGAGGAAAGAATAAGTGCAGATGAGGTCTGAGTGTAACTGGTGCAGGTAATTGAAGTGTGGAAATATCTGTGGGGGACTATTAAATGTTCTACTGAGTGTACACAATGTAAACCTATTTCATTCTCTCTTTCAGGAGATCTCTGGTAGCATTTCTTTGTTGATGCAAACCACGAGGGGAAATAGGTGATGTGTAGTACTTGGAGTGTAAAGAGAGATATTAATGCAGATTTCAACTGGAGAACGAGGATTAGGTCTAATCTGGGAGAATAACAGTAGTTGATTGAGAGTTTATAAGGTATTATCTCTTTTAATCACCTGAAGAGACTAGGAGGTAAGAATTGGTATTATCCCCATATGGCAGATAATGCAATTGGAGCATAAAGAAAGGGAATTATTTGTCCCAGGGGTTATATATTATATAGTATGAATTTGAGTCCAGCAGGGCTGACTCACAATCCAGTCTTGGAGCAGCCGTTTATACCTAGAACAACCCTGTGTCAATTATACATGTTAGAGGGAGTAAAGCAGAGGAATGATTCTCAAGTTAAATCCAAGTTGGCAGTCAAAATTGTGGATTGAAAAAAACTGACCCAAGCAAACTCCAGATAGGGAATGAGAGTCAAATCAAAGAGGGAACAAAATAGAGGTAAGTGAACGGCATTTAGGAATAAATTCAGGAGTTCCTTTTTGCCTATCAGAGGCCATGTTTGCTCTGGAATCCTAAGGATGCACAGGGGCAGGAGGCCTCCTGGTGGACAGAAGATACACCCTTTGCTGGGAGTACAGAGAAACATCAGGAGTGAATGCATCCATCATGAGTTCTCTTAGAGGGACAAGCTGGCACAGCCCTGATTGGCCGAGAAAGGAAATGGGAGGAAAAGAAGAACCTCTGTTATCCACACTCAGGGCACTAAAGAGTTTCTCCATCTATATTTATGGTATGATATGTTTGTCCTCCTCATGAAACCCGAAGCTCCATAAGGACTAAGTCATACCTGTCATTTTCCCTGTAGTATCACCAACATTTAGCATGTGTTCCTTAAAGACCATCTATGATATTATCCTCATGTAACATAAGATGAAGCCAAGGCCTAGAGAATTAAAGGGTTTTCCTGAGTTCACAACAGGAAGAGCAGGTCCAATACCAGTCCCTGGTCCCTAGAGCCCTGCATGAGACTCCAATTCTGTTCTCTGCCCCATCATTCATTATTTCTGAGGAGCTCCTGAAAAATCTTGATGTGGGCACAGGATCAGAGACAGTCAGGAGCTGAAGAGGCTGCTAGGTTGCCCCAATATTCATTTTCCTCTTTGGTCACATAACAATTCTGAGAGTGTAAAAGCAGCACAAGGACCCACATCCCAGTTTTCCTTGATGCTGAATGACATCGTATGACTAGGTGCTGTTAAGTGGAAGAATCACAAAGTGATGTAAGCAATTCCTCACTTACGGGATCAATAGAAGGAGCAAAGCCTCTCCTTCCACTCGTCCTTTTCCATAAAGCTGGAATGCTAATGTAGCTGGAAGCCATGCAGGATCACAGGGATGAGGGCAACTCTCTAGGGACTGGGGAGCAGCAATTTTTGGAATTCTGATGTGTGATGCCTTGGAGCTTCTAGTTCAAATTTCAAAGACAGTCATTTCTGGGTATTCACAGGGGACTTTTTCCAGAACTTCAGCACACACCAAAATCTGCAGATGCTCAATTTCCTTATATGTGGTATTTGCATATAGCCTATGCACTTTCTCCCAGATGTGTTAAATCGTTTTTAGTTCTTTAGAATAACGACAAAATGCAAATGCTATGTAAATTCTTGTTATATTGTAGTTTTCCAGAAATAACGACAAGGAAAAACAAGTTTGTACCTGTTCAGTACATACACAACTCAACCATACCCTTATTTTTGGAATAGTTTCCACCTGTGGTTTGTTGAATCTGCAGATTCAGAACCTAGTGACCCAGAGGCTCAACTATACTTTCTTGTTTAAGATATATCTTGTTTAGAGCAACCAAACTTATATTCTAAACAAATAAATATGTTCTCTTTTAAAATTACATTTTATTTTCTATGCATTTTGAAAATGCAAACATTCCTCCATAAAAGTGACAGTAGAGAAAGACATGCCAAATGTTAAAGTAGTCTGATGGAGCTGAAATGAGACAGGAATCAATCACCTTCAGGCAGAGAAAGCCTCAGGAAGTAGGAAGATATAAGAAGGTGAGAGGGATAGTCTCATTTGCCATGAGGATTTGCTTTCCATTCTTTATCCTGTTTGACATCCCAAGAGAGTGGCTTCTAGGTACCACATCAGTGGATTCTTTTTATTTCTGGTTTCTGATGAAATTGAGACACTGGGACATACCGGCAGGAGACTGGAAGACAGCAGGAGAGTGACTTGGGATTTCCACCTCCTGGCTCTCTGTCTGTGTATTAGTTCCTTCTTGCATTGCTAAAAAGAAATACCTGAGACTGAGAAATTTATGAAGAAAACAGGTTTAATTGGCTCATGGCTCTACAGGCTGTACAGGAAGCATAGCAGCTGCCACTTTAGGGGAGGCTTCAGGAAGCTTCCTATCCTGGTGAAAGGCAAAGGGGGAGCGAGGCATCTCACATGGTGAGAGCAGGAGCAAAAGAGAGAGGGAGGAGGTGCCACACGCTTTTAAACAATTAGATTTCATGAGAACTCATCAGTGTCACAACAACAATACCAAAGGGGGATGGTGTTAAAACATTCATGCGAAACCATTCCCATGATCTAATAATCATCTCCCACCAGGCCCTCCGTTCAACATTGGGAATTACAACCAGCATGAGATTTGGGTGGGGACATAGATCCAAACCATATCAGCCTGTGTGGTTGTGTGTTGGCCATGCAGGGCTTCTCCACCTGCCTGCTCATGTTCTTCCACCCCTATGGCTACAGCTATGGCTATGGCGACAATGGTAATCGCTCCTTCCCTGTCCCTTTCAGCCTACGGCAGGAAGTAGTGCTCCCCTATGTATTGCTGCTTAAGGTGCTGACCCATGCCTTGTCTCTTTCCCTTAACCCTGTGCATCTTTGTAAATACTTTCCTCATGAAACACTCCTTAATTATTTCAGTTTCAACTATCTATAACTCCCTTGGTCCTTTCCAGATAAGTAAAGAAAAATAAATTTAAAAAGGAAGTGAAACAATAAAATCGGCTCTACAGCAGTTCAACTCTGGGAAGAAATGTCTTCATGTCCCCTTACTCCTTAAATGAATGTAAGAGGCAGCATTCTCTCCAGGAGAGCAGATTGAGTGATGGGAATGAAGGAGGTGATATGGGGAGATAAATCGGAAGGGGGACCCCATTTGGAACTCACACAATTTGGGTTGGCAGCATTCAGTTTCCAAAAGGAAGCTTCATGTCTCTTGTCTTTTCCTGAAACAAGCTCATGACCCCTGCATGTAGCACCAAGGTGGAAGCACAGGGACATGATCTTATAGCAAAAACCATAACTGACTATGGAAGAAGACAGTTCTTGGTACTTACCCTTATGGTTCCTTCTTTTGTCCTGTGGTGAAGACTCCTCTTGTGCTAAAGGTGGAGAGCCTTTCTGGGATTCAGTGACTTCAGAGGACTTTTCTGTGTTACTTAATTCAGGAGATGCCTACAGGAGCTGAAATGAAAGCTGGTTAGCAACCCAGGCTTATGAAGATGCTGGACAAACTCCTTATTTCCTTTATGAGGACTGTCGACAAATCAGAGGCCAGAGGTATTTGAGGCACAAATCCTAACTGAGATGATTCTTGGCCTCTGTCCCATATCCAATACGTATCAGCCTCTCCCATCACATCCCATCTTGTTCAACTTCCTGTAAGTAATTGCTGTCCTGATTTTGAAAATCAATTATGGGCCTAGGTATCACATTAAGCAATGTGAACTTTCATTATGAAGCTTTATAACTAAAGAAAAAAGTAGATCATGGGATCATCAAGGCTGACAATGGCCTGACACCATGTTTTGGTGCTTTCTTTATCATAGTATTGATATATTCATGTGTATACTTTCTTTCCAAATGCTAGAGAAGTGTATGCAAAGTGAATGTCTAGAATGCCATTGTCCAGAGGCTACCACTTGCTGCACATTTTATTCTAAATTCTTTTACTATTATCAACTCTGAACATTGAACTTTTTTTAAGTTCTGTGAAGTTAAATCATTTATTGTTATTATTTTTATTTCAATGGGCTTTTGGGGGAACAGGTGGTGTTTGCTTACATGGATAAGTTATTTAGTGGTAATTTCTGAGATTTTGCTGCACCTATCACCTGAGCAGAGTACACTACACCCAATGTGTAGTCTTTTATCCCTTGTCCCTCTTCCATCCTTCCCCCCAAGTCTCCATAGTTCCTTACATTATTCTATGCCTTTACATCCTCACAGCTTAGCTCCCACTTGTAAGTGAGAACATATGATGTTTTGTTTTCCATTTCTGAGTTACCTCAGTTGGAATAATGTGTCCAATTCCATCTAGTTTGCTGTGAATGCCATTATTTTATTCCTTTTCATAGCTGAGTACTATTCCATGGTATATAAATATATATATATTAAATATATAGTATATATATATTATATATTTTTATATATTTAACGGGATTGCTGGATGAAATGGTAGATCCACTTTTACTTCTTTAAGAAATTTCCACACTATTTTCCATAGTTCTTGTGCTAGTTTACATTCCCACCAGCAGTCCAAAAGTGTTCCATTTTCACCACATCCCCACCAACATATACTATTTTTAGATTTTTAAATTACGGCCATTCTTGCAGGAGTAAGGTGGTATTGCAACATGGTTTTTGATTTGCATTTCCCTGATCATTAATGATGTTAAGCATTTTTTCCTGTGTTTGTTGGCCATTTGCATCTCTTTTTTTCAGAATTGTCTATTTGTGCTTTCAGCCCACTTTTTGATGGGATTGTTTGCTTTCTTCTTGCTTATTTGTTTGAGTTCCTTGTAGATTGTGAATATTAGTCCTTTGTCAGATGCTTAGTTTGTGAAGATTTTCTCTCACTCAGTGGGTTGTCTGTTTGCTCTGCTGACAATTGCTTTTGCTGTGTTAAAGCTTTTTAGTTTAATTAAGTGCCATCTATTCAGTTTTGCTTTTGTTGCATTTACTTTTGGGTTCTTGGCCATGAAGTCTTTGCCTAAGCGAATGTCTAGAAGCATTTTTCTGATGTTATCTTCTAGAATTTTTATTGTTTTAGGTCTTAGATTTAAGTCTTTGATCCATCTGGAGTTGATTTTTGTAGAAGGTGAGAGATGATGGTTCAGTTTCATTCTTCCACATGTGGCTTGCCAATTATCTCAGCACCATTTGTTAAAAGGGTGTCTTTTCGGCCAGGCGCGTTGGCTCACGCCTGTAATCCCAGCACTTTGGGAGGCCGAGGCGGGCAGATCACGAGGTCAGGAGATCGAGACCACGGTGAAACCCCGTCTCTACCAAAAATACAAAAAATTAGCCGGGCGCGGTGGCGGGTGCCTATAGTCCCAGCTACTGGGGAGGCTGAGGCAGGAGAATGGCGTAAACCCGGGAGGCGGAGCTTGCAGTGAGCTGAGATCCGGCCACTGCACTCCAGCCTGGTGGACAGAGCGAGACTCTGTCAATCCCCACTTTATGTTTTTGTTAGCTTTGTCAAAAATCAGTTGGCTGTAAGTATTTGGCTTTATTTCTGGATTCTTTCTTCTTTTCCATTTGTCTATGTGCCTAGTTGTATGCCAGTGCCATGCTGCTTTGGTGACTATAGCTTTGTAGTGCAGTTTGAAGATGGGTAATGTGATGCCTCCAGATTTGTTCTTTTTGCTAAGTTTTGCTTTGGCTATGTGGGGTTTTTTTGTTTGTTTCCATATTAATTTTAGAATTGTTTTTTTCTAGTTCTGAGAAGAATGATGATGATATTTTGGTGGGAATTGCAATGAATTTTTAGATTGCTTTGGCAGTATGGTAATTTTCACAATATTGATTCTACCCTTCCATGAGCATGGGATGTGTTTCCATTTGTTTGTGTCACCTATGATTTCAGCAGTGTTTTACAGTTTTCCTTGTAGAGGTCTTTCACCTCCTTGGGTAGGTATATTCCTAAGTATTTTTTTTACATCTATTGTAAAAGTGTTTGAGTTCTTGATTTGATTCTCAGCTTGGTCACTGTTGGTGTATAGCATTGCTACTGATTTGTGTACGTTGAATTCGTATCTTGAAACTTTACTGAATTTATGTATCAATTCTAGGAGTTTTCTGGATGAGTCTTTAGGGTTTTCTGGGTATACAATCATATCATCAGTGAACAGGGACAGTTTGACTTCCTGTTTATTGATTTGGATGGTCTTGATTCCTTTCTCTTGTCTGATTGCTCCGCCTAAAGCTTCCAGTACTACGCTGAATAGAAGTGGTGAAAGTGGGCATCCTTGTCTTGTTCCAGTTCTCAGGGAGAATGTTTTCAACTTTTCTCCATTCAGTATAATGTTGGCTGTGGGGTTGTCATAGATGGTTTTAATTACATTAAGGTATGTCCTTTCTATGACAATTTTGCTGAAGGTTTTAATAATAAAGGGTGCTAAATTTTATCAAATGCTTTTACAGCTTCTATTGAGATAATCGTGTGATTTTTGTTTTTAATTCTGTTTATGTGATGTATCACATTTATTGCCTTGTGTATGTTAACCTATGTAATGCACTTGACAATGGTGGATTATCTTCTTGATACACTGTTGGATTGGGTTAGTTAGTATTTTGTTGGGGATCTTTGCATCTATATTCATGAAGGATACTGGTCTGTAGTTCCTTTTTTGTTACGCCCTTTCCTGGTTTTGGTATTAAGGTGACACTGGCTTCATACAATGCTTTAGGTAGGATTCCCTCTTTCTCTATATTTTGGAATAGTTTCAGGAGTACCAATTCTTTGAATATCTGATAGAATTCAGCTATGAATATGTCTCCTCCTGTACTTTTTTGTTGACAATGCCCTTTTAATTTTTATTTCAATCTCACTGCTTCTTTTGGGTCTGTTCAGAGTTTCTATTCCTCCTAGTTTAATCTAGGAGGTTTGTATATTTCCAGGAATTTAGGCATATCTTCTAGGTTTTCTAGTTTGCACATGTAAAGGTGATCACAGTAGCCTTGAATGATCTTTTGTATTTCTGTGGTATTGGTTGTAATATCTCCTGTTTCATTTCTAATTGAGTTTATTTGAATCTTCTTTGTTCTTTCCTTGGTTAACCTTGCTAATGGTATATCAATTTTGTTTATGTTTTCAAAGAACCAGCTTTTGTTTTTTTCTTTTGTTGTTTGTTTGTTAGTTTGTTTGTTTCATTTACTTCTGCTCTGATTATTTTTATTTCTTTTCTTCTGCTTGGTTTGGGTTTAGTTTGTTCTTACTTCTCTAGTTCCTTGAGGTGTAACCTTAGATTGTCTATTTGTGCTGTTTCAGACATTTTGATGTATGCATTTAATGCTATGAACTTTACTCTTAGCACCACTTTTGCTGTAGTCCAGAGGTTTTGATAGGTTGTGTCACTATTATCATTTAGTTCATAGAATTTTTAAATTTCCATCTTGATTTCATTGTTGACCCATTGATCATTCAGGAGCAGGTTAGTTAGCTTCCATGTTTTTGCATGGTTTTGAAGGTTCCTTTTGGAGTTGATTTCCAATTTTATTCCATTGTGGTCTGAAAGGATACTTGATATAATTTCAATTTTCTTAAATTTATTGAGACTTGTTTTGAGGCCTATCATATGGTCTATCTTGGAGAATGTTCCATGTGCTGATGAATAGAATGTATATTCTGCAAATGTTGGGTAGAACCTTCTGTGAATATCGTTAATCCATTAGTTCTAGGGTATAGTTTTTTATTTTATTTTATTTTATTTATTCATTATTGTTATTTTTTTGAGATGGAGTCTCACTCTATTTTCCAGGCTAGAGTGTGGTGGCATGATCTTGGCTCACTGCAACCTCGACCTACTGGGTTCAAGCAGTTCTCCTGCATGAGCCTCCCAAGTAGCTGGGACTACAAGTGCATGCCACCACGCCTGGCTAATTTTTTGTATTTTAGTAGAGACAGGGTTTCACCATGTTGCCCAGGCTGGTCGCAAACTCCTCAGCTCATGCAATCCACCCGCCCCAGCTTCCCAAAATGCTGGGATTACAGGCGTGAGCCACCACGCAAGGCCTAGGGTATAGTTTAAATCCATTGTTTTTTTGTTGACTTTCTGTCTTGATGACCTGTCTAGTGCTGTCAGTGGAGCACTATTGAGGTTCCGCACTATTATTGTGTTGCCATCTAACTCAAGTCTTAAGTCTGGTGGTAACTGTTTTATAAACTTGGGAGTTCCGGTGTTAGGTGTATATATATTTTGGATTGTGATATTTTCCTGTTGGAATAGACCTTTTATCATTATATAATATCTCTCTTTGTCTTTTCTAACTGTTGTTGCTTTAAAGTCTGTTTTGTCTGATGTAAGAATAGCTCCTCCTGCTCACTTATAGTGTCCCTTTGAGTGGACTATCTTATTCCACTGCTTTACTGTAGGTTTCTGTGAGTTTTATGTGTTAGGTAAGTTTCTTGAAGACAGCAGATAGTTGGTTGATGAATTCTTATCCATTCTGCCATTCTGTACCTTTTAAATGGAGCATTTAAGTCATTTATATTCAGTGTTAGTATTGAGATGTAAGGTGCTATTCTATTCATCATGCTAGTTGTTGCCTGCATGTCTTTTTTTTTTTTCATTGTGTTATCATTTTATAGTTCCTGTGAGATTTAATCTCTAAGAAGGTTCTATTTTGGTGCACTACAATGTTTTATTTGAAGATTTAGAGCTCTTTTCAGCAGTTCTTGTAGTGCTGGTTTGGTAGTGGCACAATCTGTCAGCATTTATTTGTCTGAAAGACTATGTCTTTTCTTCATTTATGAAGCTTAGTTTCATTGGATACAATATTCCTGCCTGGTAATTGTTTTGCTTAAGGAGGCTAAAAATAGGGCTCCAATCCTTTCTAGCTTGTAAGGTTTCTGCTGAGAAATATGCTGTTAATTTGATACGTTTTCATTTATTGGTTACCTGACTCTTTTACCTCAAAACTCTTAAGGTTCTTTCCTTCATCTTCACTTTTGATAACCTGAAGACTATGTGCCTAGGTGATGATCTTTTTGTGATGAATTTCACGGGTGTTTTTTGAACTTCTTGTATTTGGATGTCTAGATCTCTAGCCAGGCCAGGGAAGTTTTCCTTGATTATTCCCTCAGATAAATTTTCCAAACTTTTAGATTTCTCTTCTTTCTTGGGAACTCCAATTGTTTTTAGGTTTGGTCATTTAACATAATTCCAAATTTCTTGGAGGATTTGATCATTTTTTAAAAATTCTTTTTCTTTGTCTTTATTGGGTTGGGTTAATTCAAAAGCCTTGTCTTCGAACTCTGAAGTACTTTTTTCTTATTGTTCAATTTTATTGTTGAAACTTTCCAGTGTGTTTTGCATTTCTCTAAATGTGTCCTTTATTTCCAGAAGCTTATATTGTTTTTTATCGTGTTTATTTCTTTGGATTTTTTTTTTTTTTGGTCCATACTCAATATTATTTTAGAAATCTCTTTAATATGTTTTTCACCTTTCTCTGGTGCCTTGTTGAGTAGCTTAATAATTGACTTTCTGAATTCTGTTGCTGGTATTTCAGAGATTTTCTCTTGGTTTGGATTCACTGCTGGCGAGCTAGTGTGATCTTTTAGGAGAGCTGTAGAACCTTGTTTTGTCATATTACCAGAAATGTTTTTCTGGTTCCTCCTCATTTGGAAAGATCTGGGGCTCAAGGTCTGCTGTTTAGATTCTTTTGTCCCATAGCGTGCTCCCTTGACGTGGTGCTCTATCCTTTCCCCTAGGGATGGGGCTTCCTGAGAGGCAGACTGCAGTGATTGTTATTGTTCTTCTGGGTTTAACTACTGGGCTCTGGGTTAGTACTGGGGAGTGTCTATAAAGAGTCCTGTGATGTGATCTGTCTTCAGGTCTCTCAGCCATGGATACTAGCACCTGCTCTGGTGGAGGTGGCAGGGGAGTGAAGCGAACTCTGTGGGAGTCCTTGTTGTAGTTTTGTTTAGTGTGCTGGTTTTCTGGAATGCTGGATGTGCTAGCAGTGAAATTCTCATGTGGGCAGACTCAGAACCTCTGGTATCCAGGATGCTGCAGGTGGTGGAATTAGCTGTTGTTTTCTCCTCTCTTGGAGCAGGGTTTTTCTTTTATGAGTTGCTGTAATGGCTTCAGTTGGTTGGCTACCAGCCAGGAGGCAGCACTTTTAAGAGAGCATCAGGTGTGATAGGATAGTGGGGATATGAAATTGCCCTAAGGTTGTTTGGATAAATATTCAGGTTTCTCATGTGATCAGTGGGGCCATAGAGCTCCCACGAGTTTGTGTCTTTTGTCTTTGGCTACCAGGGTAGAGAAAGACCATCGGGTGGGGGCAGGGTTAGGTGCGTCTGAGCTCAGGCTCTCCTTGGATAGGGCTTGCTGCAGCCACTGTGAAGAATAGGGGGTGGTTCTCAGGCCAATGGAGTTATATTCCAAAGGGGATTATTGTGGCCTATGCTGTATCATACAGGTTTCCAGGGATGTGCAGGAAAGCTGGCAGTGACAGGCCTCCCCCAGTTTCTACGCAGCCATCAAGGCCAGTCTGACATTCACTGTGCCTCACCAATAGCACTGACTTTTTATCCAAGCAGCTGGTGAGCAGAGCTGAGATATTGTCCCAGACTACAGCCTCCCCACTGAGAAAGCAGGGCTTTCAGCCTTCACCCCTCTCCACCTGCTGTGGCTTCCGTGTTCATATCTGCACTTCCCGTTTGCTTCCCACCCCTGGATCCTGCACAGAAAAATTCACACTCAGTTGAATTTATTACAAAGTAGCTAGAAGTATCCTTCTCCCTGCGGTCCTTCCCCAATACCACTGGCAGTTCTCCCCAAGGACCCCTGTGAGATAAGGTCAGAAATGGCTTCCCTGGGGACCGGACGTGCCTACAAGGCTGTTTTCACCGCTTCTTCTACTTTTATATTTTGGTCTACTTTCTGAATTCTAAATCTTACCTTTCAGCTCTAGGTAAGGTTAAACCCTTCTCCTGTGATTTGGATTTTCAAATTCTCTAGTGAGGATGCGCATTCAGAGGTGGACTTTCCCCCTCTCACACAGTTTTCTGGATATTTCACAGAGTTTGCAGTGGCAAACTGCTTCTTTCAAAGGGTCTGTGAATTCTTTTTTTTTTTCTTTGGCATGTTCCTGTGGTGGTTCTTGGAGCAGAGTTCATGATGTGAGTCTCCACACACATTCTGTCTACTTGAGTGGGAGCTGAGTATTAGTCCTGCCTCTTATCTGCCATTTTTCCCTTTGTCAAGTAATTGCTGATTTTTAATCCAATTAATCAGAGCTGTTTCACATATAACCATCACTGGAACATACAGACAGAAGAAGATTCAGTTGTAAGAGTTTTCATTTGCCAGTTTTTAAGTTTCTTAATCGGATTACTGACTTCAGAGTGGAGTCCTCAGAGAAGCAGGGCCAGAAAAGCTTGCAGTTTCTGGGGCCTAATAAGCGGGCACAGCTGGAAGGCCAAAACAGATCCTCCAAATTAAGGGTCACATTTTTATACTGGATCCTGGATCCTCCCAGAAAGAGGGAAATGTTACTGGAGAAGAGAGTGCAATGATTCTACTACGTGTTTCATTGTAGCACAACCCAAAACCAATCAGCTCATCTTGTAATTAGCCCATCCCCCATGGGAGTCTCATCTCTTAATGGGGGTGGGGGGATGCTTTCATACTTTCTAGGTGGTCAAGAGCATGCTTCTCTAATCCAAATGTGATGGTGGGTATGTTGTTTTTGACTCCCCTGTGTCTGGAATGCAAGCTAGAAAATAGAAGATGCTCAGTACATATTTATATAGTGAACAGAAGAATGAGTAAGAGACACTGGTATGAAAAGTCCACTTAATGATACATTGAAGACTGTAGGTGGATAGGTTAATTGAAAATGTCTGGTAATAATCAATTATAAAAAAGGATACATTTGTAAGATGAATATTTAATTTTTTTTGCTTTGGATGTATTTTCATTAAAAAAATTTTTTAAGTTATACTTTAAGTTCTGGGATACGTGTGCAGAATGTGCAGGTTTGTTACATAGGTATACACGTCCCATAGTGGTTTGCTGCACCCATCAACCCATCATCTAATGCTATCCCTCCCCTAGTCCCCCACCTGAATATTTCATTTTTATCTAGAATTCATTCACTATGAAATAACTAGTCTGAAGGACTTTCCATTGTGGAGGATTCAGCAAATAGAATTCTACTCTGTCTGTTTTACAGAACACATAACTATCAATCACTGTCTGATTTCCAGTTTGGATTTGCTTAAGTGTAGATCTTAACATTGGATGTATGGCATTCTCTCTGAGAACATTTTTCAGTGGTGTTCGTCTTTATTTAGTCTTGTTTAGTAGGGAGGCTTACACCTAATGCACTAACAGTAACTTTGGGACTTGCTTTTCTGTTCCTTTAAGCATTCACATTAGTTTTTATTGAAACCATGATTCTTCTTTTAACTTGTATTTCATTGATATGTCATATATTCATAAATTAGGTAATTATGTTGGCAAGTCTAATCGCCATATGCAGGACAGAAAACAGATCCAACTGGTTCTTGTGAATCTGATGACTCAGTGCTTTTGAGTCCAGGTGTACTAGAGCATCAGTGAATGGCCATGAAGGCTCAGCCCTTACTCAGCAGCAATCAATGTATTTTCTAGATGTACTGAATAGGATTGGCTATACAAATAGAGTCTGTTATCCAGAGATGTATTTGAAAGGTGTTTAAATGTATGTAGAACCAGCACAGTGCCTAATGAATTAGGTTTGAATGCTTGTTGAATTAATGCATAAAAATATTCATGAATGACAGCTCCCCAAAAGTGCCATTAGGGACTTTCATATCATTTCTTTCTTCCTGGAGGAAACTCTTGGATGTCCTGCATGCTCTTCCTTGACACGTAATTGAGAGGAAATGATATCATTGGCCTTGGAAAGAAGGCAGCTTGTGCGCAGACTCCTGCATCCCCTTTCCCCACTTTCTTCTCCCCAGAGGCAGTGAGCAGACCTGCAATGAAAGGGCAGAGCTGTTCTCAGGATAACCAACTGCAGAGGACGCTCTGTTCTCTTGAGTGGGAGGTACCTGTAGGAGCTCCAGTGAGACCTGGTGACTGAGCCAGCCTTTGCAAGATGCTGGACAACCCTGTGATTTTTAGGTGGGAGCTGCTTGAGAAAAATAGTTGCTGAGCATCTTGTAAATTCCACATCTAGTCTGTGGCACTACAAATTCAAAAAAGTGTTTTCTGCTCTTAAAGACCTTACAGTGTGGTTGAAAAGCAAGGCATGAAGACAAATCATTCAAGTACACTCTTCTAAGTGCTATAACAGAGCAATGTGTGGGGCCAAGTGAGTCCAGAATGGCCTTCGGGGGCTGAAAGTAAGCTTCAGGAGCTTAAAGTTTTCTTGCAGTAAAACAAAAAGGAATATCGCCTACATCAAAATAACCAGTTGCCCAGGTGAACACCAACAGTCTTTTGTTCAATCGCCAGGTGAAATTTCTCTCCGGAGCTCCTCCCTATGGACAAAATTGTTAGCTGAAGCTGTACAATTGATGATATCAGAGACTCTCAGGGTGGACTCTCCTAATAACCTCCAGTCTGAACTGATGACATCACATCAAAAACCCATGCCTGGAACACTGGCTGCAAGCACTGTCTTCCAGCTTCCTTACACCCTCTACAGCCAAGTCCTAATACGCCATTTGCAAATTAAGGGAGGACATATAGAATACAGAATCAGCAAAGCGCTGGGCCTGGAAGAGCAATGGAACTGGATTGAGGAGGCATGAGTTCTATGTGCTGAACAGTGTTACAGGAGCCATCAATAAATATATATATTTTTGAAAAATGGAAAACTATAGACTTCTTATTGCTTTCACAGCTACTTTGTATTGTCTGCTGAGTACTCAAATGTCATTTGTCAGCTCTCTTCTGTGAGGACCAATCTGAGGGGCAGTCTCGCTGCCTGTGAGCAACAGAGAGCCCACTGTGATGTTGTAGTGAATTCTCTTAATGGTTTCTTCTGTCTGCTTGAGTTGTCTGTGGATGGGGTGACCACTGGGACAGAATAATCTTTAATTTTGCACTGATTCTAAGTTTTCATAATTAAATATATTAAACTGTGGTAAAATTTCCATAACATAAATTTTACTAATTTAATCATCTTGAGAGTACAACTCAGTGACATTAAGTATATTGGCAATGAGATAAAACTATTACTACTCTCTCTTTTAAGAACTTTTTGTTACCCAAACAGAAATTTTGTGCTCGTTAAATAATAACTACACATTCTCCCCATCCTCTGCCATTTGGCTCCTCCTAATCTATTTTCTATGTTTACCAGTTTTCCTAGCTTGGATATCTGAAAAATTTGAACTTAACAATATTGTTCTTTTGCATCTGGCTTATTTCGCTTAGCACAATGTTCTCAAGGTTCATCTAGATTACAGCATGTATTAGAATTCTGTAGCCATGCTAAGCTATTATCCAGATACTGTAATTGACATTATTAAGGAAAGGTCAGAAGTTTTCAGTCTTGCTTCTAATGGTGACTGGCCATAAAACTAACTAAAAGTTAGAGCCAGAACAATTGGTACAAAAACAGGAAGTATCTAAGATTCTCCTACAACAGAAGGAATCTATAAGTGAATAATCAATGTTTTCAAGATAATTTCCACTTTGAAACCAATACTGAGGTTGTAAATGGCCAAATTAGAACTGGTGTGACATATTTATAGACTCTACATGGATTCCTTGGTCAAGGAAGAGCTAAATAACCACTTAGTAGTTCTCAAGGGGAAGGGGCCATGGTGATCTTTACTGGAAACCAAGGGAAACGGGTCACCATGCCGTGCACAAATCACAGCACAGGACTTTTCATAAAACCAATTTCTGAGACTGTTTTTATGAATACAGAGAATCTGTTTCTAAGGACGTTATTTTCCCTTATATCTGAGAATTCAATAAAATTTAGAGGCACCAGAGCTTACTAATCCAGAATTGAGCTTCCTACCTGCAGCAATGCCTCCAATTATAGAAGGGAACATAGTCTGAGAGATAAATAAGGAATCTTCCTTTTTGATACTGTCACATAGGAAACAATTAGAAAGCAGAATTTTCAGTTTTGGACTGGAATTCTTTCCATTTTAATGAAAATTGCAAAAAAAAGTTTTCAGTAGAAAAAAATTCAATGGAAGAAAATGGGATAAATTTATTGGTAATGCAAAGAGGAATCTAAACATTGTACCTTCAAACTACTGGTTTCTCTGAGTAAAACTAGAAATGTGAGATTAAAAGCTATTTGAAGATACTGGGGAATCACTGGGGCATTTCAGAGGCACAAGGATGAGAAAAACGCTTACAATTGTCAAGGATGGCAAGGTAGTGTTGCTCTCAAGTCCCGTCTGACTGACAGGGCAGAGGCTCTTCCTCATTGCTCCAATCTGCTTCCCGACAGCTCCAGGGTTTCCTCAGGAAGCTGCCCTTAAACTTTCATCCACCTCAAGTGTGTCCTGCAGAGCCCTCTGGAGAACCAGCTTCAGGTTCTGCCAATTTTGATGCTGCCTAAAGGATCCCATGAAGAAGTAAATGATGGATTGGCACTGCTGTTAAGAGAGGACAGGACATCAGAAACTAGAAGAACAAGACAGGGTAAGTCATGAAAATCCTTCTGGATCCAGTATAATAGGAACCACTGAATGCCAAAGGGCAGGCCGCAGAGGAGGAAGACCAGCACTGTGAGCAGGATGGTCATATACAGCCTGGTCAGTGGCATCTGCCGGGAGCCATAGAGGATCCTGACCAGCAGGGTCAGGCTGGACCCACAGAGAACCACACATAAAAAAATCACCCCTGCAACTATGATGAAATTTAACATGGGACAACAATGATAGTCATGAAAGCTCATTAGAAAGCTACGGAATATCCCCTTTAACATGCTCAGCATCAGGGACAGGGCCCAGAACAGGGCACACATGACAGGTGTCTCGGGTGATGACAGTGGTACCAGATGGGCCACAGGATAGACAGGCAGCACTCAGTGCTGATTGCACTCAGCATGCTCATGCCTGTAACATAGGCAAGGGTGGTCATAGTGTTGAGGAACATAGGGAAATAGACGAAGATGGGGTGGAAGAAGTTATTATAGAACTCCATGATTTCTAAAATCTGGAAGAAGAAGAAGAGGAAGTCAGCCCCGGCCAGGTTGCGGATGTAGAGGGAGAAGGTGTTAGACTGCATGTGGAAGCCCAGGAGCCAGAGCAAAACTGCATTTCCTGCCAGCCCGACCAGCTTGGTAATGAAGATCAGTACTGCGAGGACCAGGACTTCCAGGCCACAACGTTGAGTATGGGTCTCCTCTGCCTCATGGATTGGTGCAAGTTCCGTACCCCAGGCTGAGATGGTTGGATCCATGCTCAGAAACCCTCCTCTGGTGCTCCTGGGAACACAAACCAGATGCGATCACCAGCTATATCATCTCTGATTCTCACTACCACTCTGCTGTGTGTGAATTGCTGTTCCCATTTTACAGAGGAGAGAAACAGAAGCTTGTAGAGAATAAGTCACCTATCAAAAGGTGGGTATTCCACAAATCCAGTTTCAAATACAATTTTTGCTGACTCTGAAGCCTGGGCTCTTTCCACTGCAACACAAATTCTCTACTGACATGAGAATAACATTATGATTGAAACATTCCCACTCAACCAGCCAGCATTGTGGACCCAAGCATTACTCTGTCCCGGACCTGAAATTCTGTCTCTGGTGCAGGAATTTAGATACATGGACAAAAAGGTGGTTGTGACACCCTCATGACTAAGAGTGGTCACCCATGGACGAAAATGAAAACCATCCCTCATTGATCAGAGGAAGATGTGACATCTTGCTAGGGCAAGGTCACACTTGTCCTAGGAAGACAAGGGCTAGAAATTGCCTGGGCCTGTTGGGCTGGAAATGGCTCAGTGTGTCCTTCATGGCACTTTTTAAAGTGAATAAAAGGAGCATTTTTTTATATCCCCAGTGCCTAGCTCCATGTGCAACACTCTGCGTTATGCAAAAATATCCATCCAGTGAATGAATGCATGAATGAAGAGCCTCGTGGTAGTGATAGCTTTGGATTAAATGGAAAATAAAATGAAAACACAGTTAAAGGCATTCAAACACACACATTTAATGAGATGAAGAAAATTTCATTCATCAGAATTTTATTTGTGGGCAGCTCTGTCTGTGTTAAAAGAAATTACCAGTGTGTGCCCAAATACCTGAAGTTGACCACTGATGTACCTTTGAAATAAGGACTCAGTGTGGCTTTGCTGAGCACCTAGATGCATTTTTGTACACAGTGTTGGGGGTGGGGTGTGTGTGTGTGAGCTGACTTGCTCAGCAATATGAGAGAGGAGAGAGTAAGTGCGGCTGAGGTCTGAGAGCCACTGAAGGAGGTAATTGAAGTGTGGAAATATCTAGGGGGAACTTCTAAGTGTTCTGCTGGTGTACACAATGCAAACCTACTCAATTCTGTCTCCCAGGAGACCTGTGGTAGAGTTTCTTGGTTGATGGAAACATTTGTTTGAGAGGAGTCCTTGAGGGGAAATAAGGGGAGTCCAGGGCTTGGAGTGTAAAGAGAGATGTTCATGTAGATTTCAACTAGTGAAAGAGGACTAGCTCATATCTTGGTTAAGAGCAGGAGCTGATTGAGAGTTTATTAGGGATTCTCTCTTTTAATTCTCTCAAGAGCCTAGAGGGTAGGAATTAGTATTAATTCCCATATTGCATAGCATGGGAGCACGAAAATGGTGAGTATTTTTCCTGGGCATTACACAGTGTGAATATGAACCTAGCAGAGGTGCTTCAAGGTCTACCCTTTTCGCCAGCCCTTTGGACCCAGCACCACTGTGAGTCAATTATACATGATAGAGGAAAAAAGCAGAGGAGTCATTCTCAAATTTAATCCAAGTTGGCAGTCAAAATTATGGGGTGAAAAAAAAAAAACCCCTAACCTAAAAAACTCCAGATAGAGAGAGAATGAGAAGCAATCAAATAGGGAACCAAATAGAGGTGAGTGAAAGCCAATTAGGAAGAAATCAAGGAGCACTTTTCTGCATCACAAAGGCCACCTTTGCTCTGGAATCCCAAGGATAAACAGGGGCAGGAGGCCTGAGAGTGGAAAGAAGACACACCCTCCTATGGGAGTTCAGAGGAGCATTAGAAGTGAGTGCATCCATCATGAGCTCTCTTAAAGAGACAAGCTGCCACAGCCTTTGTTGTCTAGGAAATGGGAGGAAAACTAGAACCTCTGTTATCCACAATCAGGGTACTTAAAGGTTGTCCATCTATTTTTAGGGTATGATATATTTCTCTTCCTCATGAAACCTGAAGCCCTAAGCACTAAGCCATGCCTGTTCTGGTTCACTGTAGCATCGCCAGCATTTAGCATGTGTTCCTCAAAGACCATCTATTGTAATATCCTCATATAAGATAAGAAGCAGCCGAGGTTTAAAGATCAAAGGATCTTCCTGAGATCACACCATGAAGAGCAGACCTAATACCAGCCCCTCATCCCTGGAGCCCTGCATGAGACTTCTCTACTGCTGTTTACCCCATCAGTTATTACTTCTGAGGAGCTCCTGAAAAATCTGGATGTGAGCACAGAATCAGAGACAATCAGGGGCCGAAGAAACTGCTAGATTTCCCCAATCTTCATTTTCCTCCTCAGTCACATAACAAATCTGAGAGTTGAAAATCAGCACAAGGACCCACATCCCAGTTTTCCTGGAGCTGGATGACATCATATGACCAGGTTCTGGTCAATAGGAAGCGAGTAGATGTGATGTAAGCAAGTCCTGGCTCATGGGATCAATAGAAGGAGCACAGCCTCTCCTTCCCCTCTTCCTTCTCCATCAGGCTGGAATGCTGATGTTTCTGGGAACCATGTAGGATCACAAGGATAAGGGCACCTCTCTAGACACTGGGGAGCAAAAATTTTTGAAGTCCCAATGTCTGATGCCTTGGAGCTTCCAGCTCAGGTCTTAAATACAGTCATTCCTGGGTATCCACAGAGGATTGGTCATAGAGCTCCTGCATACACTAAAATCTACCCAAGCTTGATTTCCTCATATAAAATGGCATAGTATTTGCATAGAACATTCTCCTTTACACTTTAAATCATTTCTAGATTACTTACAATACCTAATGAAATGCAAATTTATGTAAGCAGTTGGTATACTGTATTCTTTAGGAAATAATGACAAAAGAAAAGTTTGTACCTTTTCAGTACCTAGCAACTCCTCTCTCCTTTCTTTTTTTGGAATATGTTCTGTCTGTGGTTTGTTGAATCTGGATTCAGAACCTACTGACATAGAAGGACAACTGTACTTTCTTATTGAAGATATTTCTACTTTGTGTCTCTGTTAGAGTAGCTAAGTTTATATTCTAACAATAAGGAGTATGTTTTCTCTTTTTAAAATTACATTGCATTTTCTAGGCATTCTTGGTGAATGCAGATCATTCTTCATAACATTGACACTAGAGACAGACTATCCAAACATGAAAAAAAAAATCTGATACAGATGAGATGAGACATTCAATGACATTTAAAGAAAAAAAGCCCCAGCAAGTGGGAGGATATATGAAGTTGGGAGGGATAGTCTTATTTGCCATGAGGGTTTGCTTTTCTTCTTCTCTACCCTATTTGACATTCCAAGAGGGTGGCTTCTGCATACCTCATCAGTGGGATCATTTTCCTTTCGGTTTCTGGTTCCACTGAAACAATGGGAGACACCAGGAGGAGACCAGAAGGCAGGAGGGGAGTGATTTGGAATTTTCACGTCCTGTCCCTCTGCCTGTGTGGCTGTGTGTTGGTAATGCAGGGCTTCACCACCTGCCTGCTCATCCTCTCCTGCCTCTACAGCATAGCTATGGCTGTGATCCTAATGGTAACTGCTCCTTTTCTGTCCTTTTAAGCCTAGGAGAGGAAGCAGTGTTCCACTATTGCTACTTAGGGTCCTTCCCCATGCATCGTCTCTTTCCCTTAACCCTGTCCATCTTTGTAAATATTCTCCTCATGAAACACTCCTCAATTATTTCAGGTGGACCATCTGTTTCTTCCTTGGACATTTGCTGATAGGCAAGGGAGAATTACTTTGAAAAGTAAGTAAAAGAATATGCCCCCTTTTACAGCAGTTCAGCTCTGAGAAGTAACACCAGTATGTCCCCTTCCTCCTTAAATGCATGTAAGAGACAGCATTTTCTCCATGACAGGGAACTGAATGGTTGCAATAAAGGGGGTCATATGGAGAGATGGATCAGAAGGGAGGAAGGTTTGCCAGACCACCTTTGAAACTCACAGAGTTTGGGCTGCCAGCACTCAGTTTACAGAAGGAAGCTTCATGTCGCCTGCCTTTTCCTGAACTAAGCTCATGACCCACTGTATACAGCTTCTCAAGGGGGAAACACAGGGATGTGAACTATAAGTTCACAAAAGAATAACTGACTAAGGAAAGAAGAGAGTTCTTGGTACATACCCTTATGTTTCCTCCTTCTTCTGTCCAGAGGTGAAGAGCTGCTCCTTGCTAAAGAGGTAGAGCCTTTCTGGGATTCAGGGACTTCAGAGGACACCTCTGTGTTGTGTAATTTAGGAGTTGCTTCCAGGTGCTGGAATGTGAGCTGGTGAGCAATCCAGGCATCTGACGATAACGGGCCACGTTGCAATTTCTTGTATGAGGACTGTGGGCAAATCAGAGGCCAGAGCTGTTTCAGCCCACTGGCCTCTGTCCCACTTTTAATACATTTCAGTCTCTCCCATCGCATCGCATCTCATTCAACTCTTTGCAAGTAATTGCTGTTCTGAACCTTTAAAAACAATTATGAGTCTAGGTATCAATATAAAGCAATGTGACCTTATTTTGTGAGGCTTTAAAAGTAAAGAATAAATTAGATCATAGGCTCATTCAAGGCCCACAATGGCCTGACCCCACTTTTTTGGTGTGTGCTTTATCACAGTAGTAATACATTCATGCATATACTTCCTTTCCAAATGAGAGAGAAATGTTTACAAGGTGAAAATCACCTTCATTCTACTGTCCAGAGGCCACCACTTGATACTTTTCATTCTTATTTCTTTAATTATAATCATCTCTGAGTAATAAAGTTATATTTCATTTTAATGTATCAATATGAACAAGTGAATCAGTTGATTTCCCTTATAAAATATAGAATGTTCAACATATGTAACATATTCTTCTTTTTTCTTCTACTTCATGAAATTTGTTATTTGTTTATTTTTGTTTCAATAGATACTCAAAATTTGATATCTTAACCTATGCTTCCATTCTTATGCCTCATGCTACAGTCAAATTATGCTACTTATCTTTTTCAGAAATGTCATTTAAATTAGATTATATTCCAAAGATGGAGAGAAGTTCTTCAATGCATTCTTCCAGCAAATATTTTTTTCAGCACCCTCAGCAAGCATTTAATAAGGATCTTGCACGGGCTGAATTTTGTCCACATGATATTCATATTTGATGTCCTAACCCCAGTAATTCAGAACCCTACTGTACAGTATTTGGACATAAAGACTTTAAAAAGGTAATTAACTTTAAAAGGAAGTGTTAGCCTGGACCTTAATCCAACAGGACTGGTTATAATAGGAGGAGGCTGGGACACAGACACCCGGAAGGAAGACCACGTGACGACACGGGAGAAAGAAGATACCATCAACCTGGTCCACGCCTGGAAGCCTGGATCTCAGACTTCTAGCCTGCAAAGATAATAAAATTGTGTTGGTTAAGCCTCCTGGTCTGTGGTACTTTGTTATGGCAGACCTCATGAATTAATAGAGATATACCATGTACCTGGCTTTATTTCAGGCACTTGAGTTTTAGTGTGAATAAAACTTAGACCATGGTCTCCTGGATCTTATCCCCAAAGGGCTGAATGAGCACCCTCAGAAAGTAAATAGAGACTGAAAAGAGAAGAGGTCTGAAGGAGACCTGGAGTTAAAGCTCTGGAGGAGAAGTTGGATCCAGCAAACCATCTAAAGAGAAACTGATCAATGGAGCAAAAGCCTAAGAGTTAGATAGAAGTTCATATGAGAATTTAGTATATGATAAAGGTTGTATGTCAAAATTGTGGGCAAAACATGAAAAGGAAAAACTGTGGGAGAAGCAGGAGAGCTAGGGGAAGGCTATGCTCCGGAATCCCAAGCCACAGAGTCATTTGTTAGTAGATGATGTCAGTAGTACTTATATGCTTTTGGTAGTAATGTAAATTAGTTCGACCACTGTGGAAAGCAGTGTTGAGATTAATCAGAGAACTTAAAGCAGAACTTCCATTCTACCCAGCTATGCTATTACTAAAGAAAACAAACTGCTCTATCAAAAAGATATCTGTATTTGTATATTCATTGCAGCACTATTCACAATAGTAAAGACATGGAATCAACCTAGGTGCCCATTAACAGTGAATTGGATAATGACAATGCATTACATATACACCACGGAATAATCTCCATAAAAAAGAACAAAATCATGTTTTATGCAGCAGCATGGGTGGAACTGCAGGCCATCATCCTAAGCAAATTAACTCAAGAACAGAAAACCAAATGCTGCATGTTCTCACGTGTAAGTGGAATCTAAACATTGGGTACTCAGGGACATAAAGTTGGTAACAATAGAAACTGGGGTCTACTAGATGGAAGGGGGCAAAGGTTGAAAAACTAACTCTTGGGTACGATGCTCAGTACCTGGGTGATGGGATCATTCATAAACCAAATCTCAGCATCTTGAAGTACACTCAGGTAATCAACCTGCACATGTACCCTTGAATCTAAAATAAAAGTTTAAAATAAGAACAACAAAAAAGGAACCTTAATGCCCTTCCTGAATCCCTGCACAAAAGGTAAGTTGAAATAGACTACACATCTAAATGTAAAAGCAAGAATTAAAATCCTGTTGGAAGACAACATTGAATATCTTTTCTTTCTTGGGAGCAGGAAAGATTTCTTAGGACATATAAAGTTCTTAAACATAGAACAATTGATGTTAGATTTCATAAAATAAAAATTTGTGCTAATCAAAAGTACATTAAAATGAATAGTGAAGTCCCAAATTGGGAAAAAATATTTTAAATGCACAAATATGAGAAGGATTTTTATTTAGTATATAAAGAAGTCCAACAAATCAATGTCAGGGACAACTCAATCAACATGAACAGCAGTATTGAACAGACAAGTTGAAAAAGATACATAAATGGCGAATAAGCATATGAAAAGATGTGTACTGTGTTGGGTGAAAGTTTGGCGTGTTTTGAGGTATATGTCGGATAGTTATGTTAGGGAGAGGTTTGACTCTGCTCTTGTCTTTATTTGGAATTAACTGTGGTTTAAAGAGGTGTGAATGAGCACCTAGTTGACAAGAGGTAGACTGAGATGGTTTGAAAGTGTCAACTTCAACTTGTCTAGGCTAAACTCTGTTTCCCAGATTTCCCTTTCCTTTACGTTTCTAGATAGGATGGGCACCAGGAGATTTTGCACAAGATTTTGTGTATGGAAGCGAAGCAGCAGCCATATCGACGTTTTGCCTGGAATTTTGGTGCAGGGGCACTAGGATGCTCATGCGTGTCTTTGCTTCCCTGTGGGTCACTCATTGGCATGAGCCAACAGCTGGACCTGCAGCTTCTCCACCTTCCCTTGGACACCCTCAGCTCCTCTGACTCCTGGACCAGGTGTGTGTTTAGCTCTATGATGACGGGAGCCAACTTCTCCTGCAGAATCTTCTTTATCATCAACATTGCAGGTACTGAGAGACACTGGCATGGGTTCTAGTCAGTTCTCAGGGGTTTAGCTCATGCTCCTGGGTTCAAGCTTGCCCGGCAGACTTCAGGTTCCAGCATAAGACAATCAGACAACAGCCTTACAGAGATAATTTAACCAGAACTTAGTTGTGTCAGGTCTGACCTGTCAGGATTATACATATGATCATCTAGAGGTGCTGCTGCTCTAACTGAATGCTGGTTGATATGGAATCACTACATGAAGGGCTTCCTGAAATCTTTGAGAGGAAGAATCTCCTGAAGAAGTCTTCTGCCCTTTCCCCACCTCAGTTATGTCCTCTAACGCCTTCTGGAGAACCAGCTTGGAGGTCTGCTGCTACTGCTACTGCCACTGGTGCTGCCTAAAGGAGCCAGCAAAGAAGAAATTGATGTGACTTATGGGCAGGTTAATACTGGACAAGATAATTCCAGTCCTTTTAAGATAATCTAAGATAGTGCTGTAATTCTGAACCCCGTACACCAGAAACCAGTGGTTGCAGAAGAGCAGGCCACGGAGAAGGAAGACCATTGCTGTGAGCAGGATGGTCACATACAGCCTGGTAAATGGCATCTGCTGGGTGCTACAGAGGATCCTGACCAGCAGAACCAGGCTGGGCCCAGAGATAATCACAAATAAAAATAAAATCAGCTATGCTGTAGTGATGACATCAAATATCTGACACCAGTCATGGTCAATGTCCCCAAACAGGGAGCCACAGGAATTTCAACCAAGATGCTGAGCAGCAGGGACAGGGCCCAGAGCAGGACACACATGATCACTGACAGGTATCCTGGGTGACAGCATGGTGCAAGATGGGACACAGAATGCACAGGCAGCTCTTGGTGCTGATGCTGCTCAGCATGTCAGGCCTGAGATGTAGGGAAAGATCCTCATAGGGGTTAAGAAGCTGGAGATGGAAGTGGAATTGGAATGGAAGGAGTTGATGCATCCCACCAGGGAACCTATAGGATGGCAACAGAGCAATATAGAGGAGGAAGAGGATGAGAGTGAGGTCTGAGAGATCCAGAAAAGTATTCATATGAACGATCATGGGCTATGGAGACTGCTAGTTTCCTCCAAAGTCCATACTCTTCTCCAGTCATGTAACAATTCTGAGAGTTTTAAAGCAACAAAACACCCACTTCCTAGTTTCCTTGACGCTGGATGACATCATGCAACTAGGTGCTGGCCGATGAGAGGTTAGAGAAAGTGATGTAATCAATTCCCGGCCATGGATGTAATAGGATAGTGGCCTCCCATTTTCTCTTTGCCTCCCCAGGCTGAGCACTGATGTTTCTTTGTGCTATGTAGAACCACCAGAATAAGGGCACCTTTACAGGGACTGGGGAGCAATAATTTAAGAGGAGTCCTGGTATCTGATGCTTTGGAGCCTCCATTCTAGGTCTCATAAACTATCTTGTTTATGTCTTGTTATTGTGGGTCTCAAAGTCACCACATTTATACTTAAGCAATAAGAAATGTTTTTCCTTTTAAATTACATCAATTTTCAAAGCATTTTAAATAAATGTGCAGAACTGCTTCATTAAAGTGACACAAAGAAAGTACAAACAGAAAAAACACACTGGGGAAGATCAAATAAGACATGATCCAATGATATTTAGATAGAGAAAAATCCAGGAAGTATCAGGATATAAGACGGTGTGATGCTCATCTCCAATTGCCATAAGGATTTTCTTCATCCTTCTCTATGCTGTTTGGCATGCCGGGAGGTGGCTTTCATGTGCCTCATCAGTGGGATATTTTCCTTCTGGTTTCTGGCTGAATTCGGCCACTGGGAGTCATCAAGAGACTGCAAGACAGGAGGAGAGTGATTTGGGATCTCCTGACTCTTCTGCCAGTCTGGCTGTGTGTTGGCCATGCAGGGCTTTGCTATCTGCCTAGTCATCCTCTCCCATCCCTATAGCTGCAGCTATGACTATGTTCTCAATGGTAGCTGTTCTTTCTCTTGTCCCTTTAAGCCTAGGGGAGAAAACAGTGCTGCACTGTTGCTGCTTAAGGTGCTTCCTCACGCACTGTCCATTCCCTTAAACCTAATCCATCTTTGTAAATAGTCCCCGGTTAAACATTCCTCAGTTATTTCAAATAGGTGTGATTGTTTCTTCATGGGACCTTTCCAGAAATGCAAAGGAGAATAATTTTGAAAAGCAAAGAAACAAACAAACAAAAAAAAACAATAAAGCATGATGTACAGCAGTTCAGCTCTGGGAAGAAATGCCTCCAAGTCATCCTGCTCCTTACGTGAATGCAAGAGGCAGCATTCTGTTTATGACGGCAGATTTGAATGGTTGGATAAAGGGAAAATATGGGTAAATGGATCAGTAGAAAGATCTACTTGACTCCATTTGGAACTCCCGCAGTCTGGGCTGCCAGCACCCAGTTCCCAGAAAGAAGCTTCATTTCTCTTGCCTTTCCTTAGTTAGCCCCATGACCCCGTGCATGCAGCACCCTCTCATGGAAAGAATGGGATGTGAACTTTGAGCAAACACCATGGCTGACTATGGAAAGAACACAAGGTCTTGGTATATTTCCTTACTTTTCTCCTTCTCTCCAGAGGTGGAGAGCAGTCCCGTGCTAAAGGCAGGGAGCCTTTCTCTGATTGGATGATGCCAGAGGACCCTTCTATGTCCTCTAGTTGGGGAGATCCTTACAGGAGCTGGAGTGAAAGCTGGTGACCCATCCAGGCTCGTTAAGATGCTGGACATCTTAATGGGCTGTGATTTCCTGTACAGGGACTGCAAGAAAGTCTGAGACCAGAGCCATTTGAGAAACATTTTTTCAGTGAGATGTTTCTTGGCCTCTACCCCATTTCCACTCACGTATCAGCCTCTCCCGTCCCATCCCATGTGGCCCACATCCCTGTAAACTATTGTTGTTGTGGACCTTTCAATGCCCGCTGTGAGCCTAGGTTCAATGTTAAGCAATGTGAGAATGTATTGTGGGACTTTATAAGTGAAGAATAAGGTATATCAGAAGGTCATCCAAGGCTCACCATGGCCTGAGAACAACTGATTTTTTTCACACATTCTTAAAGCACATTAGTTAATGTATTCATATGTCTACTTTCACCCCAATGACAGAGAAGTGCATAAAAAGTGAAAGTCCTCTGAGTCTCTTTCTCCAAAAGCCACCACTTGCTAGACTTGCCATTCTTGTTTTATGATTATTATTAGCTGTGAATAGCAAACATATTTATGTTTTTAATTTATTAGTATTATCAAGTGGATCAACTTACTTCCCTTATAAAATGTAAGTAGCACACATAGAATATCTTTCTTCCTCCACTTCATGAAATTTATTTGTTTATTTTTATTTGGTGTAAATATCAAAATTTCTGGTCTTAACTCCTGTGACTTATCTTCTTGCGCCTTATGGCGCAGCCAAATTAAACTTGTTATCATTTAAAAATGTTATTTTTATTAGAAACTATTTCAAATATTTAGAAAAGTTCTTCAATATATTTGTCATTGAGGAGAATGCATGGAATTCTGAGGACCTGGAATGGGATGTCAGTTTTCAGTATATGCATGCAAATGATTTATTTTTGAAAACTGCGAGTGTATTACTATTTTCAAAATAATATTTAAAACACAAAAATAAATTCAATTATGTAGCTAAGAGAAGGAGATAAAGATTTTAAAACATATGGGAGACAGAGACAGAGAGAGTGAATTGGTGGTGAGAAAATGAAGATAATGAACACAGAAAACTCTTATGAAGAGATTCTCTCTGAAGGAAAAAAGAGAAACCAGGTCATGGATGGAGGGGAATGTGGACTTGGGTGGTGTTTTAAGCCAGGAGGTAGGATAGCCTGTTGGTACTGCACTGGAATGACCCAACAGAAAGAAGCAGGAGGGAGAGCTGGTCATTATACACAGTGTTTCAGTGCAGAGAGGGGAACCAGCACACAAGGGGAAAGGATGGTTATGGACAGGAGTGTGCAGAGTCCATTCCTTGACATGGAAGGGAAGGCAGAGAAATGAGCTCAGAGGCTAACTGACAGGTAGATCTGGTGTGGAAAACTGGGATAATCTCAGTAGAACATCACCTGAGAGTGATAAAAGCAAGGAGGTGATTTCAGGAGAGAGGAGATGGTCTGAAGAGTTTCCCTTGGAGTGTGAGAGGCAATGATTGAAATGTCACATGATCGTTCAGGAGAGAAAATAGTTCAGGCTAAAGGTCACAAGAGTTGGATTCAACTACAACAAAAGACTTGAACAGACACTTCTCAAAGAAGATATATGGATGACGAATAAACACACAAAAGGACATTCAACATCACTAGCCATTAGGGAAATACAAATTAAAACCGCGATGAGCTACAACTACATGTCTCTTAGAATAACTGAAATAAAAAGTACTAGTAGTTTCAAGTGCTGGCAAAGACTTGGAGACATTAGATATGTCACACATTGCTGCGGGAAAGTAAAGCTCTACAGTGACTCTGAAAACCTCTTTTGCATTTTCGAAAACAGTTAAACATACACTTAACATACCACTCAGAAATCCAACCATGGAATGGATCCTAGACTATGGAAAACAATGTTCACTTAAAAATCTGTATACATTAATTTCCTTAAATAGGTGTCATGCATGATTCTGTCTGTGCTCCTAGATAAGTTCAATCCTCTATGGAATTGCACAAAGAAATATGCCCCACTCCCCCAGAAATGAGTGCACTGGAATCTAGTTATCTAGGAGCTAGATTCCAATCTAGTACACTCAGAGAGGATTGGGCTGATGTAGGAGCACAGACAGAATCATGCATGTTCATACAAGGGAAGGGAAAGCACATGGGAACTGATGTCATTATGAGTGAGAGTAGATATTGCAATTTTGTGTAAGTTGAGTAATTTTAAAAATAAAGAAAATAGAATGCAAAATGACCTCAAGCTGGATTAAAGATAGGACTATTAAAGTGCCATATGGAAATGATTCATGATTTTAGAAAAAAGTATGTATACATATGTTTATAGCTGCTCTATTTATGCTAGCTAACCTGGAAACAAGCAAAATGTTCTTTTACTTGAGCATAGTGAAACAAAACATAGTACATACGTACAATGGAACACTCAGCAATTTAAAAAATCAACAATAAAGACTAAACCAGGAAGAAGCTGAATCCCTGAATAGACCAATAGCAGGCTCTGAAATTGAGGCAATAATTAATAGCCTACCAACCAAAAAAAGTCCAGGACCGGATGGATTCACAGCTGAATTCTACCAGAGGTACAAGGAGGAGCTGGTACCATTCCTTCTGAAAATATTCCAATCAATAGAAAAAGAGGGAATCCTCCCTAACTCATTTTATGAGGCTAACATCATCCTGATACCAAAGCCTGGCAGAGACACAACAAAAAAAAGAGAATTTTAGACCAATATCCCTGATGAACATCGATGCAAAAATCCTCAGTAAAATACTGGCAAACCGGATTCAGCAGCACATCAAAAAGCTTATCCACCATGATCAAGTGGGCTTCATCCCTGGGATGCAAGGCTGGTTCAACATTCGCAAATCAATAAACGTAATCCAGCATATAAACAGAACCAAAGACAAGTGA